>NC_091194.1:26633734-26664910 GCF_040958095.1 Procambarus clarkii
AATGCTTAATACACAGACTACCCTATTCCAGTAGCTGAAGTTTATAACTTTTTAGACACTCAACCCACCAGGGGACTCGAACACTGGCCAACAAGGTGGCAGTTGCATGCTGTATCCACTACACCATACTTCAAAGCCATTAAGAGAGGTAGGAATTCTAGGGCATTTAACCAACCAGAACTCCAATCCTCTCCCAGGCAATGAGATAGTGTGGGACCTCTGATGCTCTTTCATCGGTTCCTGTTATATGGGAAAACTCAGTGCCAAATGCTTAATGCACAGACTACCCTATTCCAGTAGCTGAAGTTTATAACTTTTTAGACACTCAACCCACCAGGGGACTCGAACACTGGCCAACAAGGTGGCAGTTGCATGCTGTATCCACTACACCATACTTCAAAGCCATTAAGAGAGGTAGGAATTCTGGGGTATTTAACCAACCAGAACTCCAATCCTCTCCCAGGCAATGAGATAGTGTGGGACCTCTGATGCTCTTTCATCGGTTCCTGTTATATGGGAAAACTCAGTGCCAAATGCTTAATGCACAGACTACCCTATTCCAGTAGCTGAAGTTTATAACTTTTTAGACACTCAACCCACCAGGGGACTCGAACACTGGCCAACAAGGTGGCAGTTGCATGCTGTATCCACTACACCATACTTCAAAGCCATTAAGAGAGGTAGGAATTCTGGGGTATTTAACCAACCAGAACTCCAATCCTCTCCCAGGCAATGAGATAGTGTGGGACCTCTGATGCTCTTTCATCGGTTCCTGTTATATGGGAAAACTCAGTGCCAAATGCTTAATGCACAGACTACCCTATTCCAGTAGCTGAAGTTTATAACTTTTTAGACACTCAACCCACCAGGGGACTCGAACACTGGCCAACAAGGTGGCAGTTGCATGCTGTATCCACTACACCATACTTCAAAGCCATTAAGAGAGGTAGGAATTCTAGGGTATTTAACCAACCAGAACTCCAATCCTCTCCCAGGCAATGAGATAGTGTGGGACCTCTGATGCTCTTTCATCGGTTCCTGTTATATGGGAAAACTCAGTGCCAAATGCTTAATGCACAGACTACCCTATTCCAGTAGCTGAAGTTTATAACTTTTTAGACACTCAACCCACCAGGGGACTCGAACACTGGCCAACAAGGTGGCAGTTGCATGCTGTATCCACTACACCATACTTCAAAGCCATTAAGAGAGGTAGGAATTCTGGGGTATTTAACCAACCAGAACTCCAATCCTCTCCCAGGCAATGAGATAGTGTGGGACCTCTGATGCTCTTTCATCGGTTCCTGTTATATGGGAAAACTCAGTGCCAAATGCTTAATGCACAGACTACCCTATTCCAGTAGCTGAAGTTTATAACTTTTTAGACACTCAACCCACCAGGGGACTCGAACACTGGCCAACAAGGTGGCAGTTGCATGCTGTATCCACTACACCATACTTCAAAGCCATTAAGAGAGGTAGGAATTCTGGGGTATTTAACCAACCAGAACTCCAATCCTCTCCCAGGCAATGAGATAGTGTGGGACCTCTGATGCTCTTTCATCGGTTCCTGTTATATGGGAAAACTCAGTGCCAAATGCTTAATGCACTAGACTACCCTATTCCAGTAGCTGAAGTTTATAACTTTTTAGACACTCAACCCACCAGGGGACTCGAACACTGGCCAACAAGGTGGCAGTTGCATGCTGTATCCACTACATCATACTTCAAAGCTATTAAGAGATGTAGGAATTCTGGGGTATTGAACCAACCAGAACTCCAATCCTCTCCCAGGCAATGAGATAGTGTGGGACCTCTGATGCTCTTTCATCGGTTCCTGTTATATGGGAAAACTCAGTGCCAAATGCTTAATGCACAGACTACCCTATTCCAGTAGCTGAAGTTTATAACTTTTTAGACACTCAACCCACCAGGGGACTCGAACACCTGGCCAACAAGGTGGCAGTTGCATGCTGTATCCACTACACCATACTTCAAAGCCATTAAGAGAGGTAGGAATTCTGGGGTATTTAACCAACCAGAACTCCAATCCTCTCCCAGGCAATGAGATAGTGTGGGACCTCTGATGCTCTTTCATCGGTTCCTGTTATATGGGAAAACTCAGTGCCAAATGCTTAATACACAGACTACCCTATTCCAGTAGCTGAAGTTTATAACTTTTTAGACACTCAACCCACCAGGGGACTCGAACACTGGCCAACAAGGTGGCAGTTGCATGCTGTATCCACTACACCATACTTCAAAGCCATTAAGAGAGGTAGGAATTCTAGGGCATTTAACCAACCAGAACTCCAATCCTCTCCCAGGCAATGAGATAGTGTGGGACCTCTGATGCTCTTTCATCGGTTCCTGTTATATGGGAAAACTCAGTGCCAAATGTTTAATGCACAGACTACCCTATTCCAGTAGCTGAAGTTTATAACTTTTTAGACACTCAACCCACCAGGGGACTCGAACACTGGCCAACAAGGTGGCAGTTGCATGCTGTATCCACTACACCATACTTCAAAGCCATTAAGAGAGGTAGGAATTCTGGGGTATTTAACCAACCAGAACTCCAATCCTCTCCCAGGCAATGAGATAGTGTGGGACCTCTGATGCTCTTTCATCGGTTCCTGTTATATGGGAAAACTCAGTGCCAAATGCTTAATGCATAGACTACCCTATTCCAGTAGCTGAAGTTTATAACTTTTTAGACACTCAACCCACCAGGGGACTCGAACACTGGCCAACAAGGTGGCAGTTGCATGCTGTATCCACTACATCATACTTCAAAGCTATTAAGAGATGTAGGAATTCTGGGGTATTGAACCAACCAGAACTCCAATCCTCTCCCAGGCAATGAGATAGTGTGGGACCTCTGATGCTCTTTCATCGGTTCCTGTTATATGGGAAAACTCAGTGCCAAATGCTTAATGCACAGACTACCCTATTCCAGTAGCTGAAGTTTATAACTTTTTAGACACTCAACCCACCAGGGGACTCGAACACTGGCCAACAAGGTGGCAGTTGCATGCTGTATCCACTACACCATACATCAAAGCCATTAAGAGAGGTAGGAATTCTAGGGTATTTAACCAACCAGAACTCTAATCCTCTCCCAGGCAATGAGATAGTGTGGGACCTCTGATGCTCTTTAATCGTTTCCTGTTATATGGGAAAACTCAGTGCCAAATGCTTAATGCACAGACTACCCTATTCCAGTAGCTGAAGTTTATAACTTTTTAGACACTCAACCCACCAGGGGACTCGAACACTGGCCAACAAGGTGGCAGTTGCATGCTGTATCCACTACACCATACTTCAAAGCCATTAAGAGAGGTAGGAATTCTGGGGTATTTAACCAACCAGAACTCCAATCCTCTCCCAGGCAATGAGATAGTGTGGGACCTCTGATGCTCTTTCATCGGTTCCTGTTATATGGGAAAACTCAGTGCCAAATGCTTAATGCACAGACTACCCTATTCCAGTAGCTGAAGTTTATAACTTTTTAGACACTCAACCCACCAGGGGACTCGAACACTGGCCAACAATGTGGCAGTTGCATGCTGTATCCACTACATCATACTTCAAAGCTATTAAGAGATGTAGGAATTCTGGGGTATTCAACCAACCAGAACTCCAATCCTCTCCCAGGCAATGAGATAGTGTGGGACCTCTGATGCTCTTTCATCGGTTCCTGTTATATGGGAAAACTCAGTGCCAAATGCTTAATGCACAGACTACCCTATTCCAGTAGCTGAAGTTTATAACTTTTTAGACACTCAACCCACCAGGGGACTCGAACACTGGCCAACAAGGTGGCAGTTGCATGCTGTATCCACTACACCATACTTCAAAGCCATTAAGAGAGGTAGGAATTCTGGGGTATTTAACCAACCAGAACTCCAATCCTCTCCCAGGCAATGAGATAGTGTGGGACCTCTGATGCTCTTTCATCGGTTCCTGTTATATGGGAAAACTCAGTGCCAAATGCTTAATGCACAGACTACCCTATTCCAGTAGCTGAAGTTTATAACTTTTTAGACACTCAACCCACCAGGGGACTCGAACACTGGCCAACAAGGTGGCAGTTGCATGCTGTATCCACTACATCATACTTCAAAGCTATTAAGAGATGTAGGAATTCTGGGGTATTGAACCAACCAGAACTCCAATCCTCTCCCAGGCAATGAGATAGTGTGGGACCTCTGATGCTCTTTCATCGGTTCCTGTTATATGGGAAAACTCAGTGCCAAATGCTTAATGCACAGACTACCCTATTCCAGTAGCTGAAGTTTATAACTTTTTAGACACTCAACCCACCAGGGGACTCGAACACTGGCCAACAAGGTGGCAGTTGCATGCTGTATCCACTACACCATACTTCAAAGCCATTAAGAGAGGTAGGAATTCTGGGGTATTTAACCAACCAGAACTACAATCCTCTCCCAGGCAATGAGATAGTGTGGGACCTCTGATGCTCTTTCATCGGTTCCTGTTATATGGGAAAACTCAGTGCCAAATGCTTAATGAATAGACTACCCTATTCCAGTAGCTGAAGTTTATAACTTTTTAGACACTCAACTCACCAGGGGACTCGAACACTGGCCAACAAGGTGGCAGTTGCATGCTGTATCCACTACATCATACTTCAAAGCTATTAAGAGATGTAGGAATTCTGGGGTATTGAACCAACCAGAACTCCAATCCTCTCCCAGGCAATGAGATAGTGTGGGACCTCTGATGCTCTTTCATCGGTTCCTGTTATATGGGAAAACTCAGTGCCAAATGCTTAATGCACAGACTACCCTATTCCAGTAGCTGAAGTTTATAACTTTTTAGACACTCAACCCACCAGGGGACTCGAACACCGGCCAACAAGGTGGCAGTTGCATGCTGTTTCCACTACACCATACTTCAAAGCCATTAAGAGAGGTAGGAATTCTGGGGTATTTAACCAACCAGAACTCCAATCCTCTCCCAGGCAATGAGATAGTGTGGGACCTCTGATGCTCTTTCATCGGTTCCTGTTATATGGGAAAACTCAGTGCCAAATGCTTAATACACAGACTACCCTATTCCAGTAGCTGAAGTTTATAACTTTTTAGACACTCAACCCACCAGGGGACTCGAACACTGGCCAACAAGGTGGCAGTTGCATGCTGTATCCACTACACCATACTTCAAAGCCATTAAGAGAGGTAGGAATTCTAGGGCATTTAACCAACCAGAACTCCAATCCTCTCCCAGGCAATGAGATAGTGTGGGACCTCTGATGCTCTTTCATCGGTTCCTGTTATATGGGAAAACTCAGTGCCAAATGTTTAATGCACAGACTACCCTATTCCAGTAGCTGAAGTTTATAACTTTTTAGACACTCAACCCACCAGGGGACTCGAACACTGGCCAACAAGGTGGCAGTTGCATGCTGTATCCACTACACCATACTTCAAAGCCATTAAGAGAGGTAGGAATTCTGGGGTATTTAACCAACCAGAACTCCAATCCTCTCCCAGGCAATGAGATAGTGTGGGACCTCTGATGCTCTTTCATCGGTTCCTGTTATATGGGAAAACTCAGTGCCAAATGCTTAATGCATAGACTACCCTATTCCAGTAGCTGAAGTTTATAACTTTTTAGACACTCAACCCACCAGGGGACTCGAACACTGGCCAACAAGGTGGCAGTTGCATGCTGTATCCACTACATCATACTTCAAAGCTATTAAGAGATGTAGGAATTCTGGGGTATTGAACCAACCAGAACTCCAATCCTCTCCCAGGCAATGAGATAGTGTGGGACCTCTGATGCTCTTTCATCGGTTCCTGTTATATGGGAAAACTCAGTGCCAAATGCTTAATGCACAGACTACCCTATTCCAGTAGCTGAAGTTTATAACTTTTTAGACACTCAACCCACCAGGGGACTCGAACACTGGCCAACAAGGTGGCAGTTGCATGCTGTATCCACTACACCATACATCAAAGCCATTAAGAGAGGTAGGAATTCTAGGGTATTTAACCAACCAGAACTCTAATCCTCTCCCAGGCAATGAGATAGTGTGGGACCTCTGATGCTCTTTAATCGTTTCCTGTTATATGGGAAAACTCAGTGCCAAATGCTTAATGCACAGACTACCCTATTCCAGTAGCTGAAGTTTATAACTTTTTAGACACTCAACCCACCAGGGGACTCGAACACTGGCCAACAAGGTGGCAGTTGCATGCTGTATCCACTACACCATACTTCAAAGCCATTAAGAGAGGTAGGAATTCTGGGGTATTTAACCAACCAGAACTCCAATCCTCTCCCAGGCAATGAGATAGTGTGGGACCTCTGATGCTCTTTCATCGGTTCCTGTTATATGGGAAAACTCAGTGCCAAATGCTTAATGCACAGACTACCCTATTCCAGTAGCTGAAGTTTATAACTTTTTAGACACTCAACCCACCAGGGGACTCGAACACTGGCCAACAATGTGGCAGTTGCATGCTGTATCCACTACATCATACTTCAAAGCTATTAAGAGATGTAGGAATTCTGGGGTATTCAACCAACCAGAACTCCAATCCTCTCCCAGGCAATGAGATAGTGTGGGACCTCTGATGCTCTTTCATCGGTTCCTGTTATATGGGAAAACTCAGTGCCAAATGCTTAATGCACAGACTACCCTATTCCAGTAGCTGAAGTTTATAACTTTTTAGACACTCAACCCACCAGGGGACTCGAACACTGGCCAACAAGGTGGCAGTTGCATGCTGTATCCACTACACCATACTTCAAAGCCATTAAGAGAGGTAGGAATTCTGGGGTATTTAACCAACCAGAACTCCAATCCTCTCCCAGGCAATGAGATAGTGTGGGACCTCTGATGCTCTTTCATCGGTTCCTGTTATATGGGAAAACTCAGTGCCAAATGCTTAATGCACAGACTACCCTATTCCAGTAGCTGAAGTTTATAACTTTTTAGACACTCAACCCACCAGGGGACTCGAACACTGGCCAACAAGGTGGCAGTTGCATGCTGTATCCACTACATCATACTTCAAAGCTATTAAGAGATGTAGGAATTCTGGGGTATTGAACCAACCAGAACTCCAATCCTCTCCCAGGCAATGAGATAGTGTGGGACCTCTGATGCTCTTTCATCGGTTCCTGTTATATGGGAAAACTCAGTGCCAAATGCTTAATGCACAGACTACCCTATTCCAGTAGCTGAAGTTTATAACTTTTTAGACACTCAACCCACCAGGGGACTCGAACACTGGCCAACAAGGTGGCAGTTGCATGCTGTATCCACTACACCATACATCAAAGCCATTAAGAGAGGTAGGAATTCTAGGGTATTTAACCAACCAGAACTCTAATCCTCTCCCAGGCAATGAGATAGTGTGGGACCTCTGATGCTCTTTAATCGTTTCCTGTTATATGGGAAAACTCAGTGCCAAATGCTTAATGCACAGACTACCCTATTCCAGTAGCTGAAGTTTATAACTTTTTAGACACTCAACCCACCAGGGGACTCGAACACTGGCCAACAAGGTGGCAGTTGCATGCTGTATCCACTACACCATACTTCAAAGCCATTAAGAGAGGTAGGAATTCTGGGGTATTTAACCAACCAGAACTCCAATCCTCTCCCAGGCAATGAGATAGTGTGGGACCTCTGATGCTCTTTCATCGGTTCCTGTTATATGGGAAAACTCAGTGCCAAATGCTTAATGCACAGACTACCCTATTCCAGTAGCTGAAGTTTATAACTTTTTAGACACTCAACCCACCAGGGGACTCGAACACTGGCCAACAATGTGGCAGTTGCATGCTGTATCCACTACATCATACTTCAAAGCTATTAAGAGATGTAGGAATTCTGGGGTATTCAACCAACCAGAACTCCAATCCTCTCCCAGGCAATGAGATAGTGTGGGACCTCTGATGCTCTTTCATCGGTTCCTGTTATATGGGAAAACTCAGTGCCAAATGCTTAATGCACAGACTACCCTATTCCAGTAGCTGAAGTTTATAACTTTTTAGACACTCAACCCACCAGGGGACTCGAACACTGGCCAACAAGGTGGCAGTTGCATGCTGTATCCACTACACCATACTTCAAAGCCATTAAGAGAGGTAGGAATTCTGGGGTATTTAACCAACCAGAACTCCAATCCTCTCCCAGGCAATGAGATAGTGTGGGACCTCTGATGCTCTTTCATCGGTTCCTGTTATATGGGAAAACTCAGTGCCAAATGCTTAATGCACAGACTACCCTATTCCAGTAGCTGAAGTTTATAACTTTTTAGACACTCAACCCACCAGGGGACTCGAACACTGGCCAACAAGGTGGCAGTTGCATGCTGTTTCCACTACACCATACTTCAAAGCCATTAAGAGAGGTAGGAATTCTGGGGTATTTAACCAACCAGAACTCCAATCCTCTCCCAGGCAATGAGATAGTGTGGGACCTCTGATGCTCTTTCATCGGTTCCTGTTATATGGGAAAACTCAGTGCCAAATGCTTAATACACAGACTACCCTATTCCAGTAGCTGAAGTTTATAACTTTTTAGACACTCAACTCACCAGGGGACTCGAACACTGGCCAACAAGGTGGCAGTTGCATGCTGTATCCACTACATCATACTTCAAAGCTATTAAGAGATGTAGGAATTCTGGGGTATTGAACCAACCAGAACTCCAATCCTCTCCCAGGCAATGAGATAGTGTGGGACCTCTGATGCTCTTTCATCGGTTCCTGTTATATGGGAAAACTCAGTGCCAAATGCTTAATGCACAGACTACCCTATTCCAGTAGCTGAAGTTTATAACTTTTTAGACACTCAACCCACCAGGGGACTCGAACACCGGCCAACAAGGTGGCAGTTGCATGCTGTTTCCACTACACCATACTTCAAAGCCATTAAGAGAGGTAGGAATTCTGGGGTATTTAACCAACCAGAACTCCAATCCTCTCCCAGGCAATGAGATAGTGTGGGACCTCTGATGCTCTTTCATCGGTTCCTGTTATATGGGAAAACTCAGTGCCAAATGCTTAATACACAGACTACCCTATTCCAGTAGCTGAAGTTTATAACTTTTTAGACACTCAACCCACCAGGGGACTCGAACACTGGCCAACAAGGTGGCAGTTGCATGCTGTATCCACTACACCATACTTCAAAGCCATTAAGAGAGGTAGGAATTCTAGGGCATTTAACCAACCAGAACTCCAATCCTCTCCCAGGCAATGAGATAGTGTGGGACCTCTGATGCTCTTTCATCGGTTCCTGTTATATGGGAAAACTCAGTGCCAAATGTTTAATGCACAGACTACCCTATTCCAGTAGCTGAAGTTTATAACTTTTTAGACACTCAACCCACCAGGGGACTCGAACACTGGCCAACAAGGTGGCAGTTGCATGCTGTATCCACTACACCATACTTCAAAGCCATTAAGAGAGGTAGGAATTCTGGGGTATTTAACCAACCAGAACTCCAATCCTCTCCCAGGCAATGAGATAGTGTGGGACCTCTGATGCTCTTTCATCGGTTCCTGTTATATGGGAAAACTCAGTGCCAAATGCTTAATGCATAGACTACCCTATTCCAGTAGCTGAAGTTTATAACTTTTTAGACACTCAACCCACCAGGGGACTCGAACACTGGCCAACAAGGTGGCAGTTGCATGCTGTATCCACTACATCATACTTCAAAGCTATTAAGAGATGTAGGAATTCTGGGGTATTGAACCAACCAGAACTCCAATCCTCTCCCAGGCAATGAGATAGTGTGGGACCTCTGATGCTCTTTCATCGGTTCCTGTTATATGGGAAAACTCAGTGCCAAATGCTTAATGCACAGACTACCCTATTCCAGTAGCTGAAGTTTATAACTTTTTAGACACTCAACCCACCAGGGGACTCGAACACTGGCCAACAAGGTGGCAGTTGCATGCTGTATCCACTACACCATACATCAAAGCCATTAAGAGAGGTAGGAATTCTAGGGTATTTAACCAACCAGAACTCTAATCCTCTCCCAGGCAATGAGATAGTGTGGGACCTCTGATGCTCTTTAATCGTTTCCTGTTATATGGGAAAACTCAGTGCCAAATGCTTAATGCACAGACTACCCTATTCCAGTAGCTGAAGTTTATAACTTTTTAGACACTCAACCCACCAGGGGACTCGAACACTGGCCAACAAGGTGGCAGTTGCATGCTGTATCCACTACACCATACTTCAAAGCCATTAAGAGAGGTAGGAATTCTGGGGTATTTAACCAACCAGAACTCCAATCCTCTCCCAGGCAATGAGATAGTGTGGGACCTCTGATGCTCTTTCATCGGTTCCTGTTATATGGGAAAACTCAGTGCCAAATGCTTAATGCACAGACTACCCTATTCCAGTAGCTGAAGTTTATAACTTTTTAGACACTCAACCCACCAGGGGACTCGAACACTGGCCAACAATGTGGCAGTTGCATGCTGTATCCACTACATCATACTTCAAAGCTATTAAGAGATGTAGGAATTCTGGGGTATTCAACCAACCAGAACTCCAATCCTCTCCCAGGCAATGAGATAGTGTGGGACCTCTGATGCTCTTTCATCGGTTCCTGTTATATGGGAAAACTCAGTGCCAAATGCTTAATGCACAGACTACCCTATTCCAGTAGCTGAAGTTTATAACTTTTTAGACACTCAACCCACCAGGGGACTCGAACACTGGCCAACAAGGTGGCAGTTGCATGCTGTATCCACTACACCATACTTCAAAGCCATTAAGAGAGGTAGGAATTCTGGGGTATTTAACCAACCAGAACTCCAATCCTCTCCCAGGCAATGAGATAGTGTGGGACCTCTGATGCTCTTTCATCGGTTCCTGTTATATGGGAAAACTCAGTGCCAAATGCTTAATGCACAGACTACCCTATTCCAGTAGCTGAAGTTTATAACTTTTTAGACACTCAACCCACCAGGGGACTCGAACACTGGCCAACAAGGTGGCAGTTGCATGCTGTATCCACTACATCATACTTCAAAGCTATTAAGAGATGTAGGAATTCTGGGGTATTGAACCAACCAGAACTCCAATCCTCTCCCAGGCAATGAGATAGTGTGGGACCTCTGATGCTCTTTCATCGGTTCCTGTTATATGGGAAAACTCAGTGCCAAATGCTTAATGCACAGACTACCCTATTCCAGTAGCTGAAGTTTATAACTTTTTAGACACTCAACCCACCAGGGGACTCGAACACTGGCCAACAAGGTGGCAGTTGCATGCTGTATCCACTACACCATACATCAAAGCCATTAAGAGAGGTAGGAATTCTAGGGTATTTAACCAACCAGAACTCTAATCCTCTCCCAGGCAATGAGATAGTGTGGGACCTCTGATGCTCTTTAATCGTTTCCTGTTATATGGGAAAACTCAGTGCCAAATGCTTAATGCACAGACTACCCTATTCCAGTAGCTGAAGTTTATAACTTTTTAGACACTCAACCCACCAGGGGACTCGAACACTGGCCAACAAGGTGGCAGTTGCATGCTGTATCCACTACACCATACTTCAAAGCCATTAAGAGAGGTAGGAATTCTGGGGTATTTAACCAACCAGAACTCCAATCCTCTCCCAGGCAATGAGATAGTGTGGGACCTCTGATGCTCTTTCATCGGTTCCTGTTATATGGGAAAACTCAGTGCCAAATGCTTAATGCACAGACTACCCTATTCCAGTAGCTGAAGTTTATAACTTTTTAGACACTCAACCCACCAGGGGACTCGAACACTGGCCAACAATGTGGCAGTTGCATGCTGTATCCACTACATCATACTTCAAAGCTATTAAGAGATGTAGGAATTCTGGGGTATTCAACCAACCAGAACTCCAATCCTCTCCCAGGCAATGAGATAGTGTGGGACCTCTGATGCTCTTTCATCGGTTCCTGTTATATGGGAAAACTCAGTGCCAAATGCTTAATGCACAGACTACCCTATTCCAGTAGCTGAAGTTTATAACTTTTTAGACACTCAACCCACCAGGGGACTCGAACACTGGCCAACAAGGTGGCAGTTGCATGCTGTATCCACTACACCATACTTCAAAGCCATTAAGAGAGGTAGGAATTCTGGGGTATTTAACCAACCAGAACTCCAATCCTCTCCCAGGCAATGAGATAGTGTGGGACCTCTGATGCTCTTTCATCGGTTCCTGTTATATGGGAAAACTCAGTGCCAAATGCTTAATGCACAGACTACCCTATTCCAGTAGCTGAAGTTTATAACTTTTTAGACACTCAACCCACCAGGGGACTCGAACACTGGCCAACAAGGTGGCAGTTGCATGCTGTTTCCACTACACCATACTTCAAAGCCATTAAGAGAGGTAGGAATTCTGGGGTATTTAACCAACCAGAACTCCAATCCTCTCCCAGGCAATGAGATAGTGTGGGACCTCTGATGCTCTTTCATCGGTTCCTGTTATATGGGAAAACTCAGTGCCAAATGCTTAATACACAGACTACCCTATTCCAGTAGCTGAAGTTTATAACTTTTTAGACACTCAACCCACCAGGGGACTCGAACACTGGCCAACAAGGTGGCAGTTGCATGCTGTATCCACTACACCATACTTCAAAGCCATTAAGAGAGGTAGGAATTCTAGGGCATTTAACCAACCAGAACTCCAATCCTCTCCCAGGCAATGAGATAGTGTGGGACCTCTGATGCTCTTTCATCGGTTCCTGTTATATGGGAAAACTCAGTGCCAAATGTTTAATGCACAGACTAATCTATTCCAGTAGCTGAAGTTTATAACTTTTTAGACACTCAACCCACCAGGGGACTCGAACACTGGCCAACAAGGTGGCAGTTGCATGCTGTATCCACTACACCATACTTCAAAGCCATTAAGAGAGGTAGGAATTCTGGGGTATTTAACCAACAAGAACTCCAATCCTCTCCCAGGCAATGAGATAGTGTGGGACCTCTGATGCTCTTTCATCGGTTCCTGTTATTTGGGAAAACTCAGTGCCAAATGCTTAATGCACAGACTACCCTATTCCAGTAGCTGAACTTTATAACTTTTTAGACACTCAACCCACCAGGGGACTCGAACACTGGCCAACAATGTGGCAGTTGCATGCTGTATCCACTACATCATACTTCAAAGCTATTAAGAGATGTAGGAATTCTGGGGTATTCAACCAACCAGAACTCCAATCCTCTCCCAGGCAATGAGATAGTGTGGGACCTCTGATGCTCTTTCATCGGTTCCTGTTATATGGGAAAACTCAGTGCCAAATGCTTAATGCACAGACTACCCTATTCCAGTAGCTGAAGTTTATAACTTTTTAGACACTCAACCCACCAGGGGACTCGAACACTGGCCAACAAGGTGGCAGTTGCATGCTGTATCCACTACACCATACTTCAAAGCCATTAAGAGAGGTAGGAATTCTGGGGTATTTAACCAACCAGAACTCCAATCCTCTCCCAGGCAATGAGATAGTGTGGGACCTCTGATGCTCTTTCATCGGTTCCTGTTATATGGGAAAACTCAGTGCCAAATGCTTAATACACAGACTACCCTATTCCAGTAGCTGAAGTTTATAACTTTTTAGACACTCAACCCACCAGGGGACTCGAACACTGGCCAACAAGGTGGCAGTTGCATGCTGTATCCACTACACCATACTTCAACGCCATTAAGAGAGGTAGGAATTCTAGGGCATTTAACCAACCAGAACTCCAATCCTCTCCCAGGCAATGAGATAGTGTGGGACCTCTGATGCTCTTTCATCGGTTCCTGTTATATGGGAAAACTCAGTGCCAAATGTTTAATGCACAGACTACCCTATTCCAGTAGCTGAAGTTTATAACTTTTTAGACACTCAACCCACCAGGGGACTCGAACACTGGCCAACAAGGTGGCAGTTGCATGCTGTATCCACTACACCATACTTCAAAGCCATTAAGAGAGGTAGGAATTCTGGGGTATTTAACCAACAAGAACTCCAATCCTCTCCCAGGCAATGAGATAGTGTGGGACCTCTGATGCTCTTTCATCGGTTCCTGTTATTTGGGAAAACTCAGTGCCAAATGCTTAATGCACAGACTACCCTATTCCAGTAGCTGAAGTTTATAACTTTTTAGACACTCAACCCACCAGGGGACTCGAACACTGGCCAACAAGGTGGCAGTTGCATGCTGTATCCACTACACCATACTTCAAAGCCATTAAGAGAGGTAGGAATTCTGGGGTATTTAACCAACCAGAACTCCAATCCTCTCCCAGGCAATGAGATAGTGTGGGACCTCTGATGCTCTTTCATCGGTTCCTGTTATATGGGAAAACTCAGTGCCAAATGCTTAATGCACAGACTACCCTATTCCAGTAGCTGAAGTTTATAACTTTTTAGACACTCAACCCACCAGGGGACTCGAACACTGGCCAACAATGTGGCAGTTGCATGCTGTATCCACTACATCATACTTCAAAGCTATTAAGAGATGTAGGAATTCTGGGGTATTCAACCAACCAGAACTCCAATCCTCTCCCAGGCAATGAGATAGTGTGGGACCTCTGATGCTCTTTCATCGGTTCCTGTTATATGGGAAAACTCAGTGCCAAATGCTTAATGCACAGACTACCCTATTCCAGTAGCTGAAGTTTATAACTTTTTAGACACTCAACCCACCAGGGGACTCGAACACTGGCCAACAAGGTGGCAGTTGCATGCTGTATCCACTACACCATACATCAAAGCCATTAAGAGAGGTAGGAATTCTAGGGTATTTAACCAACCAGAACTCCAATCCTCTCCCAGGCAATGAGATAGTGTGGGACCTCTGATGCTCTTTCATCGGTTCCTGTTATATGGGAAAACTCAGTGCCAAATGCTTAATGCACAGACTACCCTATTCCAGTAGCTGAAGTTTATAACTTTTTAGACACTCAACCCACCAGGGGACTCGAACACTGGCCAACAAGGTGGCAGTTGCATGCTGTATCCACTACACCATACTTCAAAGCCATTAAGAGAGGTAGGAATTCTGGGGTATTTAACCAACCAGAACTCCAATCCTCTCCCAGGCAATGAGATAGTGTGGGACCTCTGATGCTCTTTCATCGGTTCCTGTTATATGGGAAAACTCAGTGCCAAATGCTTAATGCACAGACTACCCTATTCCAGTAGCTGAAGTTTATAACTTTTTAGACACTCAACCCACCAGGGGACTCGAACACTGGCCAACAAGGTGGCAGTTGCATGCTGTATCCACTACATCATACTTCAAAGCCATTAAGAGAGGAAGGAATTCTGGGGTATTTAACCAACCAGAACTCCAATCCTCTCCCAGGCAATGTGATAGTGTGGGACCTCTGATGCTCTTTCATCGGTTCCTGTTATATGGGAAAACTCAGAGTTCGAGTCCCCTGGTGGGTTGAGTGTCTAAAAAGTTATAAACTTCCGCTACTGGAATAGGGTAGTCTGTGCATTAAGCATTTGGCACTGAGTTTTCCCATATAACAGGAACCGATGAAAGAGCATCAGAGGTCCCACACTATCTCATTGCCTGGGAGAGGATTGGAGTTCTGGTTGGTTAAATACCCCAGAATTCCTACCTCTCTTAATGGCTTTGAAGTATGGTTTAGTGGATACAGCATGCAACTGCCACCTTGTTGGCCAGTGTTCGAGTCCCCTGGTGGGTTGAGTGTCTTAAAAGTTATAAACTTCAGCTACTGGAATAGGGTAGTCTGTGCATTAAGCATTTGGCACTGAGTTTTCCCATATAACAGGAACCGATGAAAGAGCATCAGAGGTCCCACACTATCTCATTGCCTGGGAGAGGATTGGAGTTCTGGTTGGTTAAATACCCCAGAATTCCTATCTATATATATGCATATATGTTGTACCTAGTAGCCAGAACGCACACTTCTCTGCCTACTATGCAAGGCCCGATTTGCCTAATAAGCCAAGTTTTCATGAATTAATTTTTTTTCAACTACCTAACCTAACTTTTTCGGCTACCTAACCTAGCCTAACCTATAAAGAGAGGTTAGGTTAGATTATGTAGGGTTGGTTAGGTTCGGTCATATATGTACGTTAATTTTAACTCAAATAAAAAAAATGACCTCATACGTAATGAAATGGGTAGCTTTATCATTTCATAAGAAAAAAAATTAGAGAAAATATATTAATTCATGAAAACTTGGCTTATTAGGCAAATCGGGCCTTGCATAGTAGGCCAAGAAGTGCGTTCTGGCTACTAGGTACGACATATATATATATATATATATATATATATATATATATATATATATATATATATATATATATATATATATATATATATATATATATATATATATATATATATATATATATATATATATGTCGTACCTAGTAGCCAGAACGAACTTCTCAGCCTACTATTCAAGGCCCGATTTGCGAAATAAGCCAAGTTTTCATGAATTAATTGTTTTTCGACTACCTAACCTACCTAACCTAACCTAACCTAACTTTTTCTGCTACCTAAGCTAACCTAACCTATAAAGATAGGTTAGGTTAGGTTAGGTAGGGTTGGTTAGGTTTGGTCATACATCTACGTTAATTTTAACTCCAATAAAAAAATATTTACCTCATACATAATGAAATGTGTTGCTTTATCATTTCATAAGAAAAAAAATAGAGAAAATATATTAATTCAGGAAAACTTGGCTTATTAGGCAAATCGGGCCTTGCATAGTAGGCCAAAAAGTGCGTTCTGGCTACTAGGTACGACATATATATATATATATATATATATATATATATATATATATATATATATATATATATATATATATATATATATATATATATATATATATATATATATATATATATATATATATATATATATATATATAACATATATACATGTTTCTCGGTGGAAACCACACATAACGCATTAGAAGGAATGTTTAGGTCCCCTCCAGTACAGTTTCGGTGTGCTTTTCTCCTACCACCCCCTTCCTTTTATTTTTTTTTCGCTTTATTATATGTTTGAATGTTACAAGTTATACATTGGTTGATGCAAAGAGTGTTTAAAGGTTATGGATCTCTTGAAGCTCCTCCGTTTCCGTACAGGAATTGAGGATGCAGCAGGTGTTTTCCCTTTAGATCGCTACACTAAGGCGCTGAAACAAAAAAACTGGCAGCTCTTGGGTCTCTGGTGACGTCAATGAGCTTGGAGCCCAATTCCATGAGAAATCCCAAGGCACTCTTACCCCAGGGGCCACGCGTCTCAGCCACTATGTGAACAAAGGTGTATCGACCTCCTAATCACCTGAACTTCAGTGATTTTGCTGTTTCCCTGTGGTTGGTGTTATGATCTCAGGCTCCAGGAGAAACGAGTCTCCTCCTGAGAGTTATTCTGCGAAGTCTGACCCAACTAAGAGTTCAAGAAGATATAGACCTAGATATTCATATAGTACACTCTCGATTGAATTTGGCAAATGGTTTAAGAGTATGGGCAGTAAGTAAGAATGTACCTAAATAACGTGACATGAGATGTCGAGAGTTTGTGAGGAAGGTATGAGGCTCATGGCAGGGGTCTTGACCTCACTCGAGTAGCTGATGTTGTGGGAGCAAGATGCAGTGTCTGTGAGCTCCTGGTAGCAGAGGAACAATCTCATGTTACGTGCTCCACCAAGAGAAGAATTAGTCAGGCGTTCTTGTATAAAGCCTGGGGACGACATCGTGCTCGAGTCAGGAAGGAGAGAAGCCCATTAGAGAAGTTTAAATAGATATTTTGTGGGCTGAGGAGCGCGCCAACGCCCGACGCTGGGGCAAGGGTCCGCCCTTGTACATCTAACTCTGTGGTTTGTTCTGAGGAAGGAGTTATTGGGATTACTCTGAGACCGGAGAAGAAGCTAATGAGTTAGTGGAAAAGACTCCAAAGCTGTTGAAGGAATAGTGTACTCTGTGGAAGTGCAGCCCACAGTGAGGGGTAGGACCTGGAACTGAGTGAGGAGAAGAAGTGAAGAGGAGTGTCACGTGCTTCTGTAATACCAGTGGTGGAACATCATTGTGGTTCGGGGAAACTTCATGGTGCAGCAGCCTGGAAGAGCTGCAGGGGAACCTGTTAGATAAGCCTGGAAGAACCTGAAGATGCCAGGGTAGTGAACTCTCAGATATGGGAAGTTCTTATTGACCACTTGTAGGGAGCTGGTAGAGTGTTTGGTTGTCATTAGCGTGCAAGACGCAGTGAAAGGTGGGTAATTGATTAGCATTATTGTATATCACAGAATATTTATACCGATATAAATGTTATTGCAGTCATAGACTGGTTTTCCTTTGTATGTATTTATATATATTGTTATGATCCCAGGTAGCCGAAAAATGAGTTTCCCCTTTGAGAATTATTCTATCAAGCCTGACCTGACTAGAAGGTCTACGAAATAAAGAGGTGAAGACACAGATGTGAAATAGTTGGTTGGATTTGATGAACAATTTGAGATTATGAGCAGTGAATAAGAAAACAGACAAATGACTGGTTAGGAGATGTGGATAATTTGCTGGAGGCGTGAGGCTCACTTCGAGAGGGCTTTGACCCTACTTGAGTACCAGACATCGCGAGGGGAAGCTGCGCTCCGTGTGAGCTCCTGTCAGAAAGGAACCCTTAGTGATATATCTCCAAGGGAAAGGAAGTGTGCAGACGTTCCAGCTGTGGAATCGAGCTGGGAACGTTTGGTCTCAAGTCTTGGACGGCGAGGAGAGTTTATTAAGCCGCCCAGAGACATTATCCTGGGCCATGAGAGCGCCCTGATCAGACGCCGTCAGAGGGATAGTGCCCTTGACTAGACAATCTGTGGTAAGCATGATTTAAGCCAGTTTATAGTGATTGCTTGTAGTTGGTCGTGTGCCCAGCGACAGTAGCGAATGTTTATGGATAAGTTAGACATGTTTTGGTAAGGCAGGAAGCCTAAATATGAGGACGGAGATGAGAGAGACAGCTGGAGGGATGAGCAGCACGTCCTCTCCCATCGACCGCCTAAAGCCAACTGACTGGCGGCAGAGGACCCTCCCAGAGTGAGGAGGACCGCCGGGCAAGTCGGAGCATGGACCAGCCCAAACGGGGGAGTCCATTCTCCCAGTATGTAGATAGCAGATAGATGTTGGATGCAAACATATTGTGTGGATTATTTCGTCTATGTGTTTATAAGGAAACATTTTTATTGATTGGCGTGTCAATGGGTTGCAGGTTTGTCTTTGGGGAAGAAGTTGCTGAGAACTTCGAAGACAACACAGAGCGAGTAGTTGATGAGACTCCAAGGTAGTGGAAGAGCAGGACCTCGAACTGTGAGGAGAAGCAGTGAAGAGGTGTGTCACGTGCTTCTGTAAAACCAGTGGCAAAACTCCACTTCTGTTCGAGAAAACTTCATTGTGTAGCAGCCAGGACAGCTGTGGAGGACCCTAGTAGAAGTGATGAAGCACTATAGTTGCTCGAGGAAACTTCATGGTGTAGCAGCCTGGAGGAGCTGCAGAGGATCCTGGTAGTTAAACCCGAAAGAACCTGAAGATATCAGGGTAATGAACTTCCAGATGTGGAAGGGAAGTTCTGGTTGATTACTGATAGGGAGTTGGTAGAATGTTTGGTTGTCATTAACGTGCAAGACGCAGTGAAAGGTGAGTGATTGTTTGCCATTTTTGTGCCAAGGAGTACTTATACTGAAGTATAGAGTTACAGTCGTAGGCTGGATTACCTACAGATGTATGTGTTCTTGGACTGATAGGGTGATCGATTGATCATTGTTATATATCAAGGAACATTTATAATTATATTTATGTTATTGCATTCATATGCTGATTTTCCTTCCACATGTTTACAGATAGATATATATTCTCTTGCTGATAGTGCAACATTGTGTTATAAGACTCGACCTACTTAAGGAGGTTGGTAGTATTAGGTGGTGAATCAGGAGATAGGATACCACTTGATAAGCAGATGATAGAGTTCTGATGGTGTCGGAGTGCAACCTGACTGAAATAGTATAGAGTGTAGGATTCATTATTATTATTATTATATGTGTGTATGTATTGTGTACGTGCTTTGTCCAGTAAATGTATTCAAATTTGCTGGTGTTTGCCCTTGTCCTAGTGAGGCTTCCCAGGAAGTAGAAAAGAAGGAGAGAGAAAGAACCAAGAACCACAGCTGTGGACAGGGTAGAACGGAATAATATTAAGACAAAGGGGATTGAGATCATATCACACAAGTAGAGAGTGGGGAGTCACAGCGCCTCGAGTGCGTGTGTGCACGTGACAACGAGGCTAAGTATTGGAGCCGCATCCCCTAAACATGTGACGTTGAACCCCTCTCCAAGAGCCAGAAGCGCCCAGGGTGATCTCCGGGTAAAGTATAAGCACTCTACCGAGTTTTGGGTTGGGTGGTCCATGAAGAAGGATCATCAACGACAACACCCAACCCACAATACAATAATATATATTCTCGTGCTGATACTGGAACATTGCCTTATAAGACTTAACCTACATGGTGAGGTTGGCTGTATAAGTGGTGAGTCAGGAGTTAGGCTACCACTTTATTAGCAGGTATAGAGCCCTGATGATATTGGAGTGCAATCTGACTACAATAGTATAGAGAGTTAGAGTTATATTATTATTCGTGTATATGTATTGTGCATGTACATTGTCCAGTAAATGTATTCAAATTTGCTGGTGTTTTCACTTGTCTTAGTGAGGCTTCCTAGAAAGTAGAAAAAAGAGAGAGAGAGTGAAGGAACCACAGTCCGGGACAGGGTGGTAAAGAATTACAATCAAATAAAGGGGAATTGAGGAGGTCATACCAAATAAGGAGAGAGTGGGGAGTTGCATCGCCTCGAGTTGGGTGTGTACACGTGACAACGAGGCCAGTGTTGAAGCCGCACCCCATAAATGTGTGACGTTGAACCCCTCTCCAAGAACATGAAGTGTATGGGATGATCTGACTAAAGTATAAGCACTCTACGGAATTTTGGGTTGGTTATCCATAAGGAATGACGGATAACCAACCGACAGCAACAACAACCATAATAATGGCCGCCCCACCTGCTTGATCAGCACCGAAGTGTACATAGGTGTCAGCTAGGGGTGATACACATGTGTAGTCCCACACCAACTGTTTGCCCCCTTTCCAGGAGTATATGGTGATGCCATCAGGGCGACGTGCAGGGAAATCTGGGTTTTGGTTGCCTAGGATGCGAGGTTCTCTCTCTGCTGGGTACTGAGCTGAGACGAAGTCTCTCTTGATGATGTCATTGACCTTGTTGTGTCTTGCATGCCAGCTCTTTGTGCTTCTGCAATGCAACCCATGCAGTCCGTATTGGTCTGCTTCCACCCTGTTGCAAATACACTTGTATTCAGTGTGAATTGGGGCACGAAGGTGAAGGGCCACTACTACACGAAGGGATTCTCGATCAAGATGCGTGCCGATTGCCGATATGGGTACTGCCAGGAGGAAGTCTCCTGCATGGGGGGCCTGAACTGCTCTGAGGCGGGCTTTCTCCTTGTCTGATGTTGCGGCGCTGAGCCTGGCATCAGCTATTTTTTCTACTAGTGGATGGTCCCAGCTGGATTGCTTGTGTTTTTTGTTGGTTCTATAATGGGTGCTGGGGCTGCAAGAACATTCCACTGATTTGAACATTCAGTGAAAAGCAGGATCGTGTATTCGCAGGATATGTGTATCCAATCACCTCAACCACCATCCCCAAAAGCCCACAAGCAATCCAGCTGGGATGGTCCCATTGTAGACCAAGTTGCTGCAGAGTGCCTGGGTGCTGCAACAACACAACACGACATTGCTCGCCTCACAGCAGTAGCAGCACCACATGCAGGGGATTTCCTGTTAGCAACCCCAATGTCGGCAACTGGCACGCGTCTCACACCACACGCCCTCCGCCTTGCTGCCCCAATCCACACCAGATATAGGTGTATTTGCGGCGAGGCGGTGGCTGACAGGTACGGCCACCATGGCCTACTCTGCCAAAGCACAGGGGGATGGCACTCGAGGCACAGTGAAGTTAACGACATCATCAAGAGGAGCCTCACCACAGCTGGATGCCCAGCTGAAAGAGAGCCCCGTTACCTAACGCCCCGTAACTCTGATGCTCTTATTGGTCGCCCGGATGGTATCACAGTGAACCCCTGGAAGAATAGCAAGCAGTTGGTATGGGACTACACGTGCGTATCAACCCTGGCTAACACCTACATTAACCTCAGTGTTGCACAACCAGGTGGCGCTGCCACCCACAGGGAAGCAGCCAAATCCCGTAAGTATAGAGAACTGGATCACCACTACAATTTTGTCCCCATTGCTTCTGAGACACTCGGCGCCTGGGGTAAAAGTGCTACCAGTTTTTTGAAGGAACTGGGTTCTAGGCTCATTGAAACAACAAGGGACCCGAGAGCTGCAAGCTTTCTTTTCCAGCGCCTCAGTGTGGCGATACAGAGGGGAAATGCGCACTGCATCCAGGGTTCCTGCCCGCCATCTGAGGAGCTGGAGGAACTCGACAACCTATGACAACCATCTTTGTAACCCATATGTAACTCCTTTTTTGTAACAAAGTTCAAATAAAGTAAATATATATGTGTACATACAAAAGAATGGGGGTGGTAGGAGAAGATAATATTAGTGTTCAGTGAGAAACCACAAGGTCTCCTCTGAATACTTTTTATTTTCTTCTCCGAGGCTATGGGTCCCCACATTGGCACCAGAGGTGGTACCCTCACAAACCTTATATATATATATACATATATATATATATATATATATATATATATATATATATATATATATATATATATATATATATATATATATATATATATATATATATATATATATATATATATATATATATATATATATATATATGCCTATACTTGCATAAACCACAAGTGAAGATAAACAATCTTTGGACAACACCCACCAGTGGGACTCGAACCCAGAAAGCACAACTACCTTCCAGTAGCTGGCATAACTAGTATGCTTTAACCCACTACGCCATCAGACCTTACAAAAGAAGTAGATAGTTCGAGATATATATCTCAAACATCTCTACCTCCCGAAGGCACCAGATGAGTGAGGGGTCAGTCTGCATTTTTCGTCAAGCCACTGTCAATGTGAGAGAACTCGTGTCCAGCTTATAAGCCTATACTTGCATAAACCACAAGTGAAGATAAACAATCTTTGGACAACACCCACCAGTGGGACTCGAACCCAGAAAGCACAACTACCTTCCAGTAGCTGGCATAACTAGTATGCTTTAACCCACTACGCCATCAGACCTTACAAAAGAAGTAGATAGTTCGAGATATATATCTCAAACATCTCTACCTCCCGAAGGCACCAGATGAGTGAGGGGTCAGTCTGCATTTTTCGTCAAGCCACTGTCAATGTGAGAGAACTCGTGTCCAGCTTATAAGCCTATACTTGCATAAACCACAAGTGAAGATAAACAATCTTTGGACAACACCCACCAGTGGGACTCGAACCCAGAAAGCACAACTACCTTCCAGTAGCTGGCATAACTAGTATGCTTTAACCCACTACGCCATCAGACCTTACAAAAGAAGTAGATAGTTCGAGATATATATCTCAAACATCTCTACCTCCCGAAGGCACCAGATGAGTGAGGGGGTCAGTCTGCATTTTTCGTCAAGCCACTGTCAATGTGAGAGAACACGTGTCCAGCTTATAAGCCTATACTTGCATAAACCACAAGTGAAGATAAACAATCTTTGGACAACACCCACCAGTGGGACTCGAACCCAGAAAGCACAACTACCTTCCAGTAGCTGGCATAACTAGTATGCTTTAACCCACTACGCCATCAGACCTTACAAAAGAAGTAGATAGTTCGAGATATATATCTCAAACATCTCTACCTCCCGAAGGCACCAGATGAGTGAGGGGGTCAGTCTGCATTTTTCGTCAAGCCACTGTCAATGTGAGAGAACTCGTGTCCAGCTTATAAGCCTATACTTGCATAAACCACAAGTGAAGATAAACAATCTTTGGACAACACCCACCAGTGGGACTCGAACCCAGAAAGCACAACTACCTTCCAGTAGCTGGCATAACTAGTATGCTTTAACCCACTACGCCATCAGACCTTACAAAAGAAGTAGATAGTTCGAGATATATATCTCAAACATCTCTACCTCCCGAAGGCACCAGATGAGTGAGGGGTCAGTCTGCATTTTTCGTCAAGCCACTGTCAATGTGAGAGAACTCGTGTCCAGCTTATAAGCCTATACTTGCATAAACCACAAGTGAAGATAAACAATCTTTGGACAACACCCACCAGTGGGACTCGAACCCAGAAAGCACAACTACCTTCCAGTAGCTGGCATAACTAGTATGCTTTAACCCACTACGCCATCAGACCTTACAAAAGAAGTAGATAGTTCGAGATATATATCTCAAACATCTCTACCTCCCGAAGGCACCAGATGAGTGAGGGGTCAGTCTGCATTTTTCGTCAAGCCACTGTCAATGTGAGAGAACTCGTGTCCAGCTTATAAGCCTATACTTGCATAAACCACAAGTGAAGATAAACAATCTTTGGACAACACCCACCAGTGGGACTCGAACCCAGAAAGCACAACTACCTTCCAGTAGCTGGCATAACTAGTATGCTTTAACCCACTACGCCATCAGACCTTACAAAAGAAGTAGATAGTTCGAGATATATATCTCAAACATCTCTACCTCCCGAAGGCACCAGATGAGTGAGGGGGTCAGTCTGCATTTTTCGTCAAGCCACTGTCAATGTGAGAGAACACGTGTCCAGCTTATAAGCCTATACTTGCATAAACCACAAGTGAAGATAAACAATCTTTGGACAACACCCACCAGTGGGACTCGAACCCAGAAAGCACAACTACCTTCCAGTAGCTGGCATAACTAGTATGCTTTAACCCACTACGCCATCAGACCTTACAAAAGAAGTAGATAGTTCGAGATATATATCTCAAACATCTCTACCTCCCGAAGGCACCAGATGAGTGAGGGGGTCAGTCTGCATTTTTCGTCAAGCCACTGTCAATGTGAGAGAACTCGTGTCCAGCTTATAAGCCTATACTTGCATAAACCACAAGTGAAGATAAACAATCTTTGGACAACACCCACCAGTGGGACTCGAACCCAGAAAGCACAACTACCTTCCAGTAGCTGGCATAACTAGTATGCTTTAACCCACTACGCCATCAGACCTTACAAAAGAAGTAGATAGTTCGAGATATATATCTCAAACATCTCTACCTCCCGAAGGCACCAGATGAGTGAGGGGTCAGTCTGCATTTTTCGTCAAGCCACTGTCAATGTGAGAGAACTCGTGTCCAGCTTATAAGCCTATACTTGCATAAACCACAAGTGAAGATAAACAATCTTTGGACAACACCCACCAGTGGGACTCGAACCCAGAAAGCACAACTACCTTCCAGTAGCTGGCATAACTAGTATGCTTTAACCCACTACGCCATCAGACCTTACAAAAGAAGTAGATAGTTCGAGATATATATCTCAAACATCTCTACCTCCCGAAGGCACCAGATGAGTGAGGGGTCAGTCTGCATTTTTCGTCAAGCCACTGTCAATGTGAGAGAACTCGTGTCCAGCTTATAAGCCTATACTTGCATAAACCACAAGTGAAGATAAACAATCTTTGGATAACACCCACCAGTGGGACTCGAACCCAGAAAGCACAACTACCTTCCAGTAGCTGGCATAACTAGTATGCTTTAACCCACTACGCCATCAGACCTTACAAAAGAAGTAGATAGTTCGAGATATATATCTCAAACATCTCTACCTCCCGAAGGCACCAGATGAGTGAGGGGTCAGTCTGCATTTTTCGTCAAGCCACTGTCAATGTGAGAGAACTCGTGTCCAGCTTATAAGCCTATACTTGCATAAACCACCAGTGAAGATAAACAATCTTTGGACAACACCCACCAGTGGGACTCGAACCCAGAAAGCACAACTACCTTCCAGTAGCTGGCATAACTAGTATGCTTTAACCCACTACGCCATCAGACCTTACAAAAGAAGTAGATAGTTCGAGATATATATCTCAAACATCTCTACCTCCCGAAGGCACCAGATGAGTGAGGGGTCAGTCTGCATTTTTCGTCAAGCCACTGTCAATGTGAGAGAACTCGTGTCCAGCTTATAAGCCTATACTTGCATAAACCACAAGTGAAGATAAACAATCTTTGGACAACACCCACCAGTGGGACTCGAACCCAGAAAGCACAACTACCTTCCAGTAGCTGGCATAACTAGTATGCTTTAACCCACTACGCCATCAGACCTTACAAAAGAAGTAGATAGTTCGAGATATATATCTCAAACATCTCTACCTCCCGAAGGCACCAGATGAGTGAGGGGTCAGTCTGCATTTTTCGTCAAGCCACTGTCAATGTGAGAGAACTCGTGTCCAGCTTATAAGCCTATACTTGCATAAACCACAAGTGAAGATAAACAATCTTTGGACAACACCCACCAGTGGGACTCGAACCCAGAAAGCACAACTACCTTCCAGTAGCTGGCATAACTAATATGCTTTAACCCACTACGCCATCAGACCTTACAAAAGAAGTAGATAGTTCGAGATATATATCTCAAACATCTCTACCTCCCGAAGGCACCAGATGAGTGAGGGGTCAGTCTGCATTTTTCGTCAAGCCACTGTCAATGTGAGAGAACTCGTGTCCAGCTTATAAGCCTATACTTGCATAAACCACAAGTGAAGATAAACAATCTTTGGACAACACCCACCAGTGGGACTCGAACCCAGAAAGCACAACTACCTTCCAGTAGCTGGCATAACTAGTATGCTTTAACCCACTACGCCATCAGACCTTACAAAAGAAGTAGATAGTTCGAGATATATATCTCAAACATCTCTACCTCCCGAAGGCACCAGATGAGTGAGGGGTCAGTCTGCATTTTTCGTCAAGCCACTGTCAATGTGAGAGAACTCGTGTCCAGCTTATAAGCCTATACTTACATAAACCACAAGTGAAGATAAACAATCTTTGGACAACACCCACCAGTGGGACTCGAACCCAGAAAGCACAACTACCTTCCAGTAGCTGGCATAACTAGTATGCTTTAACCCACTACGCCATCAGACCTTACAAAAGAAGTAGATAGTTCGAGATATATATCTCAAACATCTCTACCTCCCGAAGGCACCAGATGAGTGAGGGGTCAGTCTGCATTTTTCGTCAAGCCACTGTCAATGTGAGAGAACTCGTGTCCAGCTTATAAGCCTATACTTGCATAAACCACAAGTGAAGATAAACAATCTTTGGACAACACCCACCAGTGGGACTCGAACCCAGAAAGCACAACTACCTTCCAGTAGCTGGCATAACTAGTATGCTTTAACCCACTACGCCATCAGACCTTACAAAAGAAGTAGATAGTTCGAGATATATATCTCAAACATCTCTACCTCCCGAAGGCACCAGATGAGTGAGGGGTCAGTCTGCATTTTTCGTCAAGCCACTGTCAATGTGAGAGAACTCGTGTCCAGCTTATAAGCCTATACTTGCATAAACCACAAGTGAAGATAAACAATCTTTGGATAACACCCACCAGTGGGACTCGAACCCAGAAAGCACAACTACCTTCCAGTAGCTGGCATAACTAGTATGCTTTAACCCACTACGCCATCAGACCTTACAAAAGAAGTAGATAGTTCGAGATATATATCTCAAACATCTCTACCTCCCGAAGGCACCAGATGAGTGAGGGGTCAGTCTGCATTTTTCGTCAAGCCACTGTCAATGTGAGAGAACTCGTGTCCAGCTTATAAGCCTATACTTGCATAAACCACAAGTGAAGATAAACAATCTTTGGACAACACCCACCAGTGGGACTCGAACCCAGAAAGCACAACTACCTTCCAGTAGCTGGCATAACTAGTATGCTTTAACCCACTACGCCATCAGACCTTACAAAAGAAGTAGATAGTTCGAGATATATATCTCAAACATCTCTACCTCCCGAAGGCACCAGATGAGTGAGGGGTCAGTCTGCATTTTTCGTCAAGCCACTGTCAATGTGAGAGAACTCGTGTCCAGCTTATAAGCCTATACTTGCATAAACCACAAGTGAAGATAAACAATCTTTGGACAACACCCACCAGTGGGACTCGAACCCAGAAAGCACAACTACCTTCCAGTAGCTGGCATAACTAGTATGCTTTAACCCACTACGCCATCAGACCTTACAAAAGAAGTAGATAGTTCGAGATATATATCTCAAACATCTCTACCTCCCGAAGGCACCAGATGAGTGAGGGGTCAGTCTGCATTTTTCGTCAAGCCACTGTCAATGTGAGAGAACTCGTGTCCAGCTTATAAGCCTATACTTGCATAAACCACAAGTGAAGATAAACAATCTTTGGACAACACCCACCAGTGGGACTCGAACCCAGAAAGCACAACTACCTTCCAGTAGCTGGCATAACTAATATGCTTTAACCCACTACGCCATCAGACCTTACAAAAGAAGTAGATAGTTCGAGATATATATCTCAAACATCTCTACCTCCCGAAGGCACCAGATGAGTGAGGGGTCAGTCTGCATTTTTTCGTCAAGCCACTGTCAATGTGAGAGAACTCGTGTCCAGCTTATAAGCCTATACTTGCATAAACCACAAGTGAAGATAAACAATCTTTGGACAACACCCACCAGTGGGACTCGAACCCAGAAAGCACAACTACCTTCCAGTAGCTGGCATAACTAGTATGCTTTAACCCACTACGCCATCAGACCTTACAAAAGAAGTAGATAGTTCGAGATATATATCTCAAACATCTCTACCTCCCGAAGGCACCAGATGAGTGAGGGGTCAGTCTGCATTTTTCGTCAAGCCACTGTCAATGTGAGAGAACTCGTGTCCAGCTTATAAGCCTATACTTACATAAACCACAAGTGAAGATAAACAATCTTTGGACAACACCCACCAGTGGGACTCGAACCCAGAAAGCACAACTACCTTCCAGTAGCTGGCATAACTAGTATGCTTTAACCCACTACGCCATCAGACCTTACAAAAGAAGTAGATAGTTCGAGATATATATCTCAAACATCTCTACCTCCCGAAGGCACCAGATGAGTGAGGGGTCAGTCTGCATTTTTCGTCAAGCCACTGTCAATGTGAGAGAACTCGTGTCCAGCTTATAAGCCTATACTTGCATAAACCACAAGTGAAGATAAACAATCTTTGGACAACACCCACCAGTGGGACTCGAACCCAGAAAGCACAACTACCTTCCAGTAGCTGGCATAACTAGTATGCTTTAACCCACTACGCCATCAGACCTTACAAAAGAAGTAGATAGTTCGAGATATATATCTCAAACATCTCTACCTCCCGAAGGCACCAGATGAGTGAGGGGTCAGTCTGCATTTTTCGTCAAGCCACTGTCAATGTGAGAGAACTCGTGTCCAGCTTATAAGCCTATACTTGCATAAACCACAAGTGAAGATAAACAATCTTTGGATAACACCCACCAGTGGGACTCGAACCCAGAAAGCACAACTACCTTCCAGTAGCTGGCATAACTAGTATGCTTTAACCCACTACGCCATCAGACCTTACAAAAGAAGTAGATAGTTCGAGATATATATCTCAAACATCTCTACCTCCCGAAGGCACCAGATGAGTGAGGGGTCAGTCTGCATTTTTCGTCAAGCCACTGTCAATGTGAGAGAACTCGTGTCCAGCTTATAAGCCTATACTTGCATAAACCACAAGTGAAGATAAACAATCTTTGGACAACACCCACCAGTGGGACTCGAACCCAGAAAGCACAACTACCTTCCAGTAGCTGGCATAACTAGTATGCTTTAACCCACTACGCCATCAGACCTTACAAAAGAAGTAGATAGTTCGAGATATATATCTCAAACATCTCTACCTCCCGAAGGCACCAGATGAGTGAGGGGTCAGTCTGCATTTTTCGTCAAGCCACTGTCAATGTGAGAGAACTCGTGTCCAGCTTATAAGCCTATACTTGCATAAACCACAAGTGAAGATAAACAATCTTTGGACAACACCCACCAGTGGGACTCGAACCCAGAAAGCACAACTACCTTCCAGTAGCTGGCATAACTAGTATGCTTTAACCCACTACGCCATCAGACCTTACAAAAGAAGTAGATAGTTCGAGATATATATCTCAAACATCTCTACCTCCCGAAGGCACCAGATGAGTGAGGGGTCAGTCTGCATTTTTCGTCAAGCCACTGTCAATGTGAGAGAACTCGTGTCCAGCTTATAAGCCTATACTTGCATAAACCACAAGTGAAGATAAACAATCTTTGGACAACACCCACCAGTGGGACTCGAACCCAGAAAGCACAACTACCTTCCAGTAGCTGGCATAACTAATATGCTTTAACCCACTACGCCATCAGACCTTACAAAAGAAGTAGATAGTTCGAGATATATATCTCAAACATCTCTACCTCCCGAAGGCACCAGATGAGTGAGGGGTCAGTCTGCATTTTTCGTCAAGCCACTGTCAATGTGAGAGAACTCGTGTCCAGCTTATAAGCCTATACTTGCATAAACCACAAGTGAAGATAAACAATCTTTGGACAACACCCACCAGTGGGACTCGAACCCAGAAAGCACAACTACCTTCCAGTAGCTGGCATAACTAGTATGCTTTAACCCACTACGCCATCAGACCTTACAAAAGAAGTAGATAGTTCGAGATATATATCTCAAACATCTCTACCTCCCGAAGGCACCAGATGAGTGAGGGGTCAGTCTGCATTTTTCGTCAAGCCACTGTCAATGTGAGAGAACTCGTGTCCAGCTTATAAGCCTATACTTGCATAAACCACAAGTGAAGATAAACAATCTTTGGACAACACCCACCAGTGGGACTCGAACCCAGAAAGCACAACTACCTTCCAGTAGCTGGCATAACTAGTATGCTTTAACCCACTACGCCATCAGACCTTACAAAAGAAGTAGATAGTTCGAGATATATATCTCAAACATCTCTACCTCCCGAAGGCACCAGATGAGTGAGGGGTCAGTCTGCATTTTTCGTCAAGCCACTGTCAATGTGAGAGAACTCGTGTCCAGCTTATAAGCCTAT
>NC_091194.1:26665410-26806463 GCF_040958095.1 Procambarus clarkii
AGTCCCCTGGTGGGTTGAGTGTCTAAAAAGTTATAAACTTCAGCTACTGGAATAGGGTAGTCTGTGCATTAAGCATTTGGCACTGAGTTTTCCCATATAACATGAACCGATGAAAGAGCATCAGAGGTCCCACACTATCTCATGGCCTGGGAGAGGATTGGAGTTCTGGTTGGTTGAATACCCCAGAATTCCTACCTCTCTTAATAGCTTTGAAGTATGGTGTAGTGGATACAGCATGCAACTGCCACCTTGTTGGCCAGTGTTCGAGTCCCCTGGTGGGTTGAGTGTCTAAAAAGTTATAAACTTCAGCTACTGGAATAGGGTAGTCTGTGCATTAAGCATTTGGCACTGAGTTTTCCCATATAACAGGAACCGATGAAAGAGCATCAGAGGTCCCACACTATCTCGTTGCCTGGGAGAGGATTGGTGTTCTGGTTGGTTGAATACCCCAGAATTCCTACCTCTCTTAATAGCTTTGAAGTATGGTGTAGTGGATACAGCATGCAACTGCCACCTTGTTGGCCAGAGTTCGAGTCCCCTGGTGGGTTGAGTGTCTAAAAAGTTATAAACTTCAGCTACTGGAATAGGGTAGTCTGTGCATTAAGCATTTGGCACTGAGTTTTCCCAAATAACAGGAACCGATGAAAGAGCATCAGAGGTCCCACACTATCTCATTGCCTGGGAGAGGATTGGAGTTCTTGTTGGTTAAATACCCCAGAATTCCTACCTCTCTTAATGGCTTTGAAGTATGGTGTAGTGGATACAGCATGCAACTGCCACCTTGTTGGCCAGTGTTCGAGTCCCCTGGTGGGTTGAGTGTCTAAAAAGTTATAAACTTCAGCTACTGGAATAGGGTAGTCTGTGCATTAAGCATTTGGCACTGAGTTTTCCCATATAACAGGAACCGATGAAAGAGCATCAGAGGTCCCACACTATCTCATTGCCTGGGAGAGGATTGGAGTTCTGGTTGGTTAAATACCCCAGAATTCCTACCTCTCTTAATGGCTTTGAAGTATGGTGTAGTGGATACAGCATGCAACTGCCACCTTGTTGGCCAGTGTTCGAGTCCCCTGGTGGGTTGAGTGTCTAAAAAGTTATAAACTTCAGCTACTGGAATAGGGTAGTCTGTGCATTAAGCATTTGGCACTGAGTTTTCCCATATAACAGGAACCGGTGAAAGAGCATCAGAGGTCCCACACTATCTCATTGCCTGGGAGAGGATTGGAGTTCTTGTTGGTTAAATACCCCAGAATTCCTACCTCTCTTAATAGCTTTGAAGTATGGTGTAGTGGATACAGCATGCAACTGCCACCTTGTTGGCCAGTGTTCAAGTCCCCTGGTGGGTTGAGTGTCTAAAAAGTTATAAACTTCAGCTACTGGAATAGGGTAGTCTGTGCATTAAGCATTTGGCACTGAGTTTTCCCATATAACAGGAACTGATGAAAGAGCATCAGAGGTCCCACACTATCTCATTGCCTGGGAGAGGATTGGAGTTCTGGTTGGTTAAATACCCCAGAATTCCTACCTCTCTTAATGGCTTTGAAGTATGGTGTAGTGGATACAGCATGCAACTGCCACCTTGTTGGCCTGTGTTCGAGTCCTCTGGTGGGTTGAGTGTCTAAAAAGTTATAAACTTCAGCTACTGGAATAGGGTAGTCTGTGCTTTAAGCATTTGTCACTGAGTTTTCCCATATAACAGGAACCGATGAAAGAGCATCAGAGGTCCCACACTATCTCATTGCCTGGGAGAGGATTGGAGTTCTGGTTGGTTAAATACCCCAGAATTCCTACCTCTCTTAATGGCTTTGAAGTATGGTGTAGTGGATACAGCATGCAACTGCCACCTTGTTGGCCAGTGTTCGAGTCCCCTGGTGGGTTGAGTGTCTAAAAAGTTATAAACTTCAGCTACTGGAATAGGGTAGTCTGTGCATTAAGCATTTGGCACTGAGTTTTCCCATATAACAGGAACCGGTGAAAGAGCATCAGAGGTCCCACACTATCTCATTGCCTGGGAGAGGATTGGAGTTCTTGTTGGTTAAATACCCCAGAATTCCTACCTCTCTTAATAGCTTTGAAGTATGGTGTAGTGGATACAGCATGCAACTGCCACCTTGTTGGCCAGTGTTCGAGTCCCCTGGTGGGTTGAGTGTCTAAAAAGTTATAAACTTCAGCTACTGGAATAGGGTAGTCTGTGCATTAAGCATTTGGCACTGAGTTTTCCCATATAACAGGAACTGATGAAAGAGCATCAGAGGTCCCACACTATCTCATTGCCTGGGAGAGGATTGGAGTTCTGGTTGGTTAAATACCCCAGAATTCCTACCTCTCTTAATGGCTTTGAAGTATGGTGTAGTGGATACAGCATGCAACTGCCACCTTGTTGGCCTGTGTTCGAGTCCCCTGGTGGGTTGAGTGTCTAAAAAGTTATAAACTTCAGCTACTGGAATAGGGTAGTCTGTGCATTAAGCATTTGGCACTGAGTTTTCCCATATAACAGGAACCGATGAAAGAGCATCAGAGGTCCCACACTATCTCATTGCCTGGGAGAGGATTGGAGTTCTGGTTGGTTGAATACCCCAGAATTCCTACCTCTCTTAATAGCTTTGAAGTATGGTGTAGTGGATACAGCATGCAACTGCCACCTTGTTGGCCAGAGTTCGAGTCCCCTGGTGGGTTGAGTGTCTAAAAAGTTATAAACTTCAGCTACTGGAATAGGGTAGTCTGTGCATTAAGCATTTGGCACTGAGTTTTCCCATATAACAGGAACCGATGAAAGAGCATCAGAGGTCCCACACTATCTCATTGCCTGGGATTGGATTGGAGTTCTGGTTGGTTGAATACCCCAGAATTCCTACCTCTCTTAATAGCTTTGAAGTATGGAGTAGTGGATACAGCATGCAACTGCCACCTTGTTGGCCAGTGTTCGAGTCCCCTGGTGGGTTGAGTGTCTAAAAAGTTATAAACTTCAGCTACTGGAATAGGGTAGTCTGTGCATTAAGCATTTGGCACTGAGTTTTCCCATATAACATGAACCGATGAAAGAGCATCAGAGGTCCCACACTATCTCATTGCCTGGGAGAGGATTGGAGTTCTGGTTGGTTGAATACCCCAGAATTCCTACCTCTCTTAATAGCTTTGAAGTATGGTGTAGTGGATACAGCATGCAACTGCCACCTTGTTGGCCAGTGTTCGAGTCCCCTGGTGGGTTGAGTGTCTAAAAAGTTATAAACTTCAGCTACTGGAATAGGGTAGTCTGTGCATTAAGCATTTGGCACTGAGTTTTCCCATATAACAGGAACCGATGAAAGAGCATCAGAGGTCCCACACTATCTCGTTGCCTGGGAGAGGATTGGTGTTCTGGTTGGTTGAATACCCCAGAATTCCTACCTCTCTTAATAGCTTTGAAGTATGGTGTAGTGGATACAGCATGCAACTGCCACCTTGTTGGCCAGAGTTCGAGTCCCCTGGTGGGTTGAGTGTCTAAAAAGTTATAAACTTCAGCTACTGGAATAGGGTAGTCTGTGCATTAAGCATTTGGCACTGAGTTTTCCCAAATAACAGGAACCGATGAAAGAGCATCAGAGGTCCCACACTATCTCATTGCCTGGGAGAGGATTGGAGTTCTTGTTGGTTAAATACCCCAGAATTCCTACCTCTCTTAATGGCTTTGAAGTATGGTGTAGTGGATACAGCATGCAACTGCCACCTTGTTGGCCAGTGTTCGAGTCCCCTGGTGGGTTGAGTGTCTAAAAAGTTATAAACTTCAGCTACTGGAATAGGGTAGTCTGTGCATTAAGCATTTGGCACTGAGTTTTCCCATATAACAGGAACCGATGAAAGAGCATCAGAGGTCCCACACTATCTCATTGCCTGGGAGAGGATTGGAGTTCTGGTTGGTTAAATACCCCAGAATTCCTACCTCTCTTAATGGCTTTGAAGTATGGTGTAGTGGATACAGCATGCAACTGCCACCTTGTTGGCCAGTGTTCGAGTCCCCTGGTGGGTTGAGTGTCTAAAAAGTTATAAACTTCAGCTACTGGAATAGGGTAGTCTGTGCATTAAGCATTTGGCACTGAGTTTTCCCATATAACAGGAACCGGTGAAAGAGCATCAGAGGTCCCACACTATCTCATTGCCTGGGAGAGGATTGGAGTTCTTGTTGGTTAAATACCCCAGAATTCCTACCTCTCTTAATAGCTTTGAAGTATGGTGTAGTGGATACAGCATGCAACTGCCACCTTGTTGGCCAGTGTTCGAGTCCCCTGGTGGGTTGAGTGTCTAAAAAGTTATAAACTTCAGCTACTGGAATAGGGTAGTCTGTGCATTAAGCATTTGGCACTGAGTTTTCCCATATAACAGGAACTGATGAAAGAGCATCAGAGGTCCCACACTATCTCATTGCCTGGGAGAGGATTGGAGTTCTGGTTGGTTAAATACCCCAGAATTCCTACCTCTCTTAATGGCTTTGAAGTATGGTGTAGTGGATACAGCATGCAACTGCCACCTTGTTGGCCTGTGTTCGAGTCCCCTGGTGGGTTGAGTGTCTAAAAAGTTATAAACTTCAGCTACTGGAATAGGGTAGTCTGTGCATTAAGCATTTGGCACTGAGTTTTCCCATATAACAGGAACCGATGAAAGAGCATCAGAGGTCCCACACTATCTCATTGCCTGGGAGAGGATTGGAGTTCTGGTTGGTTGAATACCCCAGAATTCCTACCTCTCTTAATAGCTTTGAAGTATGGTGTAGTGGATACAGCATGCAACTGCCACCTTGTTGGCCAGAGTTCGAGTCCCCTGGTGGGTTGAGTGTCTAAAAAGTTATAAACTTCAGCTACTGGAATAGGGTAGTCTGTGCATTAAGCATTTGGCACTGAGTTTTCCCATATAACAGGAACCGATGAAAGAGCATCAGAGGTCCCACACTATCTCATTGCCTGGGAGTGGATTGGAGTTCTGGTTGGTTGAATACCCCAGAATTCCTACCTCTCTTAATAGCTTTGAAGTATGGAGTAGTGGATACAGCATGCAACTGCCACCTTGTTGGCCAGTGTTCGAGTCCCCTGGTGGGTTGAGTGTCTAAAAAGTTATAAACTTCAGCTACTGGAATAGGGTAGTCTGTGCATTAAGCATTTGGCACTGAGTTTTCCCATATAACATGAACCGATGAAAGAGCATCAGAGGTCCCACACTATCTCATTGCCTGGGAGAGGATTGGAGTTCTGGTTGGTTGAATACCCCAGAATTCCTACCTCTCTTAATAGCTTTGAAGTATGGTGTAGTGGATACAGCATGCAACTGCCACCTTGTTGGCCAGTGTTCGAGTCCCCTGGTGGGTTGAGTGTCTAAAAAGTTATAAACTTCAGCTACTGGAATAGGGTAGTCTGTGCATTAAGCATTTGGCACTGAGTTTTCCCATATAACAGGAACCGATGAAAGAGCATCAGAGGTCCCACACTATCTCATTGCCTGGGAGAGGATTGGAGTTCTGGTTGGTTAAATACCCCAGAATTCCTACCTCTCTTAATGGCTTTGAAGTATGGTGTAGTGGATACAGCATGCAACTGCCACCTTGTTGGCCAGTGTTCGAGTCCCCAGGTGGGTTGAGTGTCTAAAAAGTTATAAACTTCAGCTACTGGTATAGGGTAGTCTGTGCATTAAGCATTTGGCACTGAGTTTTCCCATATAACAGGAACCGATGAAAGAGCATCAGAGGTCCCACACTATCTCATTGCCTGAGAGAGGATTGGAGTTCTTGTTGGTTAAATACCCCAGAATTCCTACCTCTCTTAATGGCTTTGAAGTATGGTGTAGTGGATACAGCATGCAACTGCCACCTTGTTGGCCAGTGTTCGAGTCCCCTGGTGGGTTGAGTGTCTAAAAAGTTATAAACTTCAGCTACTGGAATAGGGTAGTCTGTGTATTAAGCATTTGGCACTGAGTTTTCCCATATAACAGGAACCGATGAAAGAGCATCAGAGGTCCCACACTATCTCATTGCCTGGGAGAGGATTGGAGTTCTGGTTGGTTGAATACCCCAGAATTCCTACCTCTCTTAATAGCTTTGAAGTATGGTGTAGTGGATACAGCATGCAACTGCCACCTTGTTGGCCAGTGTTCGAGTCCCCTGGTGGGTTGAGTGTCTAAAAAGTTATAAACTTCAGCTACTGGAATAGGGTAGTCTGTGCATTAAGCATTTGGCACTGAGTTTTCCCATATAACAGGAACCGATGAAAGAGCATCAGAGGTCCCACACTATCTCGTTGCCTGGGAGAGGATTGGTGTTCTGGTTGGTTGAATACCCCAGAATTCCTACCTCTCTTAATAGCTTTGAAGTATGGTGTAGTGGATACAGCATGCAACTGCCACCTTGTTGGCCAGAGTTCGAGTCCCCTGGTGGGTTGAGTGTCTAAAAAGTTATAAACTTCAGCTACTGGAATAGGGTAGTCTGTGCATTAAGCATTTGGCACTGAGTTTTCCCAAATAACAGGAACCGATGAAAGAGCATCAGAGGTCCCACACTATCTCATTGCCTGGGAGAGGATTGGAGTTCTTGTTGGTTAAATACCCCAGAATTCCTACCTCTCTTAATGGCTTTGAAGTATGGTGTAGTGGATACAGCATGCAACTGCCACCTTGTTGGCCAGTGTTCGAGTCCCCTGGTGGGTTGAGTGTCTAAAAAGTTATAAACTTCAGCTACTGGAATAGGGTAGTCTGTGCATTAAGCATTTGGCACTGAGTTTTCCCATATAACAGGAACCGATGAAAGAGCATCAGAGGTCCCACACTATCTCATTGCCTGGGAGAGGATTGGAGTTCTGGTTGGTTAAATACCCCAGAATTCCTACCTCTCTTAATGGCTTTGAAGTATGGTGTAGTGGATACAGCATGCAACTGCCCCCTTGTTGGCCAGTGTTCGAGTCCGCTGGTGGGTTGAGTGTCTAAAAAGTTATAAACTTCAGCTACTGGAATAGGGTAGTCTGTGCATTAAGCATTTGGCACTGAGTTTTCCCATATAACAGGAACCGATGAAAGAGCATCAGAGGTCCCACACTATCTCATTGCCTGGGAGAGGATTGGAGTTCTGGTTGGTTGAATACCCCAGAATTCCTACCTCTCTTAATAGCTTTGAAGTATGGTGTAGTGGATACAGCATGCAACTGCCACCTTGTTGGCCAGAGTTCGAGTCCCCTGGTGGGTTGAGTGTCTAAAAAGTTATAAACTTCAGCTACTGGAATAGGGTAGTCTGTGCATTAAGCATTTGGCACTGAGTTTTCCCATATAACAGGAACCGATGAAAGAGCATCAGAGGTCCCACACTATCTCATTGCCTGGGAGAGGATTGGAGTTCTGGTTGGTTAAATACCCCAGAATTCCTACCTCTCTTAATGGCTTTGAAGTATGGTGTAGTGGATACAGCATGCAACTGCCACCTTGTTGGCCAGTGTTCGAGTCCCCTGGTGGGTTGAGTGTCTAAAAAGTTATAAACTTCAGCTACTGGTATAGGGTAGTCTGTGCATTAAGCATTTGGCACTGAGTTTTCCCATATAACAGGAACCGATGAAAGAGCATCAGAGGTCCCACACTATCTCATTGCCTGAGAGAGGATTGGAGTTCTTGTTGGTTAAATACCCCAGAATTCCTACCTCTCTTAATGGCTTTGAAGTATGGTGTAGTGGATACAGCATGCAACTGCCACCTTGTTGGCCAGTGTTCGAGTCCCCTGGTGGGTTGAGTGTCTAAAAAGTTATAAACTTCAGCTACTGGAATAGGGTAGTCTGTGCGTTAAGCATTTGGCACTGAGTTTTCCCATATAACAGGAACCGATGAAAGAGCATCAGAGGTCCCACACTATCTCATTGCCTGGGAGAGGATTGGAGTTCTGGTTGGTTAAATACCCCAGAATTCCTACCTCTCTTAATGGCTTTGAAGTATGGTGTAGTGGATACAGCATGCAACTGCCACCTTGTTGGCCAGTGTTCGAGTCCCCTGGTGGGTTGAGTGTCTAAAAAGTTATAAACTTCAGCTACTGGAATAGGGTAGTCTGTGCATTAAGCATTTGGCACTGAGTTTTCCCATATAACAGGAACCGATGAAAGAGCATCAGAGGTCCCACACTATCTCATTGCCTGGGAGAGAATTGGAGTTCTGGTTGGTTGAATACCCCAGAATTCCTACCTCTCTTAATAGCTTTGAAGTATGGTGTAGTGGATACAGCATGCAACTGCCACCTTGTTGGCCAGAGTTCGAGTCCCCTGGTGGGTTGAGTGTCTAAAAAGTTATAAACTTCAGCTACTGGAATAGGGTAGTCTGTGCATTAAGCATTTGGCACTGAGTTTTCCCATATAACAGGAACCGATGAAAGAGCATCAGAGGTCCCACACTATCTCATTGCCTGGGAGTGGATTGGAGTTCTGGTTGGTTGAATACCCCAGAATTCCTACCTCTCTTAATAGCTTTGAAGTATGGTGTAGTGGATACAGCATGCAACTGCCACCTTGTTGGCCAGTGTTCGAGTCCCCTGGTGGGTTGAGTGTCTAAAAAGTTATAAACTTCAGCTACTGGAATAGGGTAGTCTGTGCATTAAGCATTTGGCACTGAGTTTTCCCATATAACATGAACCGATGAAAGAGCATCAGAGGTCCCACACTATCTCATTGCCTGGGAGAGGATTGGAGTTCTGGTTGGTTGAATACCCCAGAATTCCTACCTCTCTTAATAGCTTTGAAGTATGGTGTAGTGGATACTGCATGCAACTGCCACCTTGTTGGCCAGTGTTCGAGTCCCCTGGTGGGTTGAGTGTCTAAAAAGTTATAAACTTCAGCTACTGGAATAGGGTAGTCTGTGCATTAAGCATTTGGCACTGAGTTTTCCCATATAACAGGAACCGATGAAAGAGCATCAGAGGTCCCACACTATCTCATTGCCTGGGAGAGGATTGGAGTTCTGGTTGGTTGAATACCCCAGAATTCCTACCTCTCTTAATAGCTTTGAAGTATGGTGTAGTGGATACAGCATGCAACTGCCACCTTGTTGGCCAGAGTTCGAGTCCCCTGGTGGGTTGAGTGTCTAAAAAGTTATCAACTTCAGCTACTGGAATAGGGTAGTCTGTGAATTAAGCATTTGGCACTGAGTTTTCCCATATAACAGGAACCGATGAAAGAGCATCAGAGGTCCCACACTATCTCATTGCCTGGGAGAGGATTGGAGTTCTGGTTGGTTAAATACCCCAGAATTCGAAACTCTCTTAATGGCTTTGAAGTATGCTGTAGTGGATACAGCATGCAACTGCCACCTTGTTGGCCAGTGTTCGAGTCCCCTGGTGGGTTGAGTGTCTAAAAAGTTATAAACTTCAGCTACTGGTATAGGGTAGTCTGTGCATTAAGCATTTGGCACTGAGTTTTCCCATATAACAGGAACCGATGAAAGAGCATCAGAGGTCCCACACTATCTCATTGCCTGAGAGAGGATTGGAGTTCTTGTTGGTTAAATACCCCAGAATTCGTACCTCTCTTTATGGCTTTGAAGTATGGTGTAGTGGATACAGCATGCAACTGCCACCTTGTTGGGCAGTGTTCGAGTCCCTTGGTGGGTTGAGTGTCTAAAAAGTTATAAACTTCAGCTACTGGAATAGGGTAGTCTGTGTATTAAGCATTTGGCACTGAGTTTTCCCATATAACAGGAACCGATGAAAGAGCATCAGAGGTCCCACACTATCTCATTGCCTGGGAGAGGATTGGAGTTCTGGTTGGTTAAATACCCCAGAATTCCTACCTCTCTTAATGGCTTTGAAGTATGGTGTAGTGGATACAGCATGCAACTGCCACCTTGTTGGCCAGTGTTCGAGTCCCCTGGTGGGTTGAGTGTCTAAAAAGTTATAAACTTCAGCTACTGGAATAGGGTAGTCTGTGCATTAAGCATTTGGCACTGAGTTTTCCCATATAACAGGAACCGATGAAATAGCATCAGAGGTCCCACACTATCTCATTGCCTGGGAGAGGATTGGAGTTCTGTTTGGTTGAATACCCCAGAATTCCTACCTCTCTTAATAGCTTTGAAGTATGGTGTAGTGGATACAGCATGCAACTGATACCTTGTTGGCCAGTGTTCGAGTCCCCAGGTGGGTTGAGTGTCTAAAAAGTTATAAACTTCAGCTACTGGAATAGGGTAGTCTGTGCATTAAGCATTTGGCACTGAGTTTTCCCAAATAACAGGAACCGATGAAAGAGCATCAGAGGTCCCACACTATCTCATTGCCTGGGAGAGGATTGGAGTTCTTGTTGGTTAAATACCCCAGAATTCCTACCTCTCTTAATGGCTTTGAAGTATGGTGTAGTGGATATAGCATGCAACTGCCACCTTGTTGGCCAGTGTTCGAGTCCCCTGGTGGGTTGAGTGTCTAAAAAGTTATAAACTTCAGCTACTGGAATAGGGTAGTCTGTGCATTAAGCATTTGGCACTGAGTTTTCCCATATAACAGGAACCGATGAAAGAGCATCAGAGGTCCCACACTATCTCATTGCCTGGGAGTGGATTGGAGTTCTGGTTGGTTGAATACCCCAGAATTCCTACCTCTCTTAATAGCTTTGAAGTATGGTGTAGTGGATACAGCATGCAACTGCCACCTTGTTGGCCAGTGTTCGAGTCCCCTGGTGGGTTGAGTGTCTAAAAAGTTATAAACTTCAGCTACTGGAATAGGGTAGTCTGTGCATTAAGCATTTGGCACTGAGTTTTCCCATATAACAGGAACCGATGAAAGAGCATCAGAGGTCCCACACTATCTCATTGCCTGGGAGAGGATTGGAGTTCTGGTTGGTTGAATACCCCAGAATTCCTACCTCTCTTAATAGCTTTGAAGTATGGTGTAGTGGATACAGCATGCAACTGCCACCTTGTTGGCCAGTGTTCGAGTCCCCTGGTGGGTTGAGTGTCTAAAAAGTTATAAACTTCAGCTACTGGAATAGGGTAGTCTGTGCATTAAGCATTTGGCACTGAGTTTTCCCATATAACAGGAACCGATGAAAGAGCATCAGAGGTCCCACACTATCTCATTGCCTGGGAGAGGATTGGAGTTCTGGTTGGTTGAATACCCCAGAATTCCTACCTCTCTTAATAGCTTTGAAGTATGGTGTAGTGGATACAGCATGCAACTGCCACCTTGTTGGCCAGAGTTCGAGTCCCCTGGTGGGTTGAGTGTCTAAAAAGTTATAAACTTCAGCTACTGGAATAATGTAGTCTGTGAATTAAGCATTTGGCACTGAGTTTTCCCATATAACAGGAACCGATGAAAGAGCATCAGAGGTCCCACACTATCTCATTGCCTGGGAGAGGATTGGAGTTCTGGTTGGTTAAATACCCCAGAATTCGAAACTCTCTTAATGGCTTTGAAGTATGGTGTAGTGGATACAGCATGCAACTGCCACCTTGTTGGCCAGTGTTCGAGTCCCCTGGTGGGTTGAGTGTCTAAAAAGTTATAAACTTCAGCTACTGGTATAGGGTAGTCTGTGCATTAAGCATTTGGCACTGAGTTTTCCCATATAACAGGAACCGATGAAAGAGCATCAGAGGTCCCACACTATCTCATTGCCTGAGAGAGGATTGGAGTTCTTGTTGGTTAAATACCCCAGAATTCCTACCTCTCTTAATGGCTTTGAAGTATGGTGTAGTGGATACAGCATGCAACTGCCACCTTGTTGGCCAGAGTTCGAGTCCCCTGGTGGGTTGAGTGTCTAAAAAGTTATAAACTTCAGCTACTGGAATAGGGTAGTCTGTGCATTAAGCATTTGGCACTGAGTTTTCCCATATAACAGGAACCGATGAAAGAGCATCAGAGGTCCCACACTATCTCATTGCCTGGGAGAGGATTGGAGTTCTGGTTGGTTAAATACCCCAGAATTCCTAACTCTCTTAATGGCTTTGAAGTATGGTGTAGTGGATACAGCATGCAACTGCCACCTTGTTGGCCAGTGTTCGAGTCCCCTGGTGGGTTGAGTGTCTAAAAAGTTATAAACTTCAGCTACTGGTATAGAGTAGTCTGTGCATTAAGCATTTGGCACTGAGTTTTCCCATATAACAGGAACCGATGAAAGAGCATCAGAGGTCCCACACTATCTCATTGCCTGAGAGAGGATTGGAGTTCTTGTTGGTTAAATACCCCAGAATTCCTACCTCTCTTAATGGCTTTGAAGTATGGTGTAGTGGATACAGCATGCAACTGCCACCTTGTTGGGCAGTGTTCGAGTCCCTTGGTGGGTTGAGTGTCTAAAAAGTTATAAACTTCAGCTACTGGAATAGGGTAGTCTGTGTATTAAGCATTTGGCACTGAGTTTTCCCATATAACAGGAACCGATGAAAGAGCATCAGAGGTCCCACACTATCTCATTGCCTGGGAGAGGATTGGAGTTCTGGTTGGTTAAATACCCCAGAATTCCTACCTCTCTTAATGGCTTTGAAGTATGGTGTAGTGGATACAGCATGCAACTGCCACCTTGTTGGCCAGTGTTCGAGTCCCCTGGTGGGTTGAGTGTCTAAAAAGTTATAAACTTCAGCTACTGGAATAGGGTAGTCTGTGCATTAAGCATTTGGCACTGAGTTTTCCCATATAACAGGAACCGATGAAAGAGCATCAGAGGTCCCACACTATCTCATTGCCTGGGAGAGGATTGGAGTTCTGGTTGGTTGAATACCCCAGAATTCCTACCTCTCTTAATAGCTTTGAAGTATGGTGTAGTGGATACAGCATGCAACTGCCACCTTGTTGGCCAGTGTTCGAGTCCCCTGGTGGGTTGAGTGTCTAAAAAGTTATAAACTTCAGCTACTGGAATAGGGTAGTCTGTGCATTAAGCATTTGGCACTGAGTTTTCCCAAATAACAGGAACCGATGAAAGAGCATCAGAGGTCCCACACTATCTCATTGCCTGGGAGAGGATTGGAGTTCTTGTTGGTTAAATACCCCAGAATTCCTACCTCTCTTAATGGCTTTGAAGTATGGTGTAGTGGATACAGCATGCAACTGCCACCTTGTTGGCCAGTGTTCGAGTCCCCTGGTGGGTTGAGTGTCTAAAAAGTTATAAACTTCAGCTACTGGAATAGGGTAGTCTGTGCATTAAGCATTTGGCACTGAGTTTTCCCATATAACAGGAACCGATGAAAGAGCATCAGAGGTCCCACACTATCTCATTGCCTGGGAGAGGATTGGAGTTCTGGTTGGTTGAATACCCCAGAATTCCTACCTCTCTTAATAGCTTTGAAGTATGGTGTAGTGGATACAGCATGCAACTGCCACCTTGTTGGCCAGTGTTCGAGTCCCCTGGTGGGTTGAGTGTCTAAAAAGTTATAAACTTCAGCTACTGGAATAGGGTAGTCTGTGCATTAAGCATTTGGCACTGAGTTTTCCCATATAATAGGAACCGATGAAAGAGCATCAGAGGTCCCACACTATCTCATCGCCTGGGAGAGGATTGGAGTTCTGGTTGGTTGAATACCCCAGAATTCCTACCTCTCTTAATAGCTTTGAAGTATGGTGTAGTGGATACAGCACTGCAACTGCCACCTTGTTGGCCAGTGTTCGAGTCCCCTGGTGGGTTGAGTGTCTAAAAAGTTATAAACTTCAGCTACTGGAATAGGGATAGTCTGTGCATTAAGCATTTGGCACTGAGTTTTCCCATATAACAGGAACCGATGAAAGAGCATCAGAGGTCCCACACTATCTCATTGCCTGGGAGAGGATTGGAGTTCTGGTTGGTTGAATACCCCAGAATTCCTACCTCTCTTAATAGCTTTGAAGTATGGTGTAGTGGATACAGCATGCAACTGCCACCTTGTTGGCCAGTAGTTCGAGTCCCCTGGTGGGTTGAGTGTCTAAAAAGTTATAAACTTCAGCTACTGGAATAGGGTAGTCTGTGCATTAAGCATTTGGCACTGAGTTTTCCCATATAACAGGAACCGATGAAAGAGCATCAGAGGTCCCACACTATCTCATTGCCTGGGAGAGGATTGGAGTTCTGGTTGGTTGAATACCCCAGAATTCCTACCTCTCTTAATAGCTTTGAAGTATGGTGTAGTGGATACAGCATGCAACTGCCACCTTGTTGGCCAGATGTTCGAGTCCCCTGGTGGGTTGAGTGTCTAAAAAGTTATAAACTTCAGCTACTGGAATAGGGTAGTCTGTGCATTAAGCATTTGGCACTGAGTTTTCCCATATAACAGGAACCGATGAAAGAGCATCAGAGGTCCCACACTATCTCATTGCCTGGGAGAGGATTGGAGTTCTGGTTGGTTGAATACCCCAGAATTCCTACCTCTCTTAATAGCTTTGAAGTATGGTGTAGTGGATACAGCATGCAACTGCCACCTTGTTGGCCAGTGTTCGAGTCCCCTGGTGGGTTGAGTGTCTAAAAAGTTATAAACTTCAGCTACTGGAATAGGGTAGTCTGTGCATTAAGCATTTGGCACTGAGTTTTCCCAAATAACAGGAACCGATGAAAGAGCATCAGAGGTCCCACACTATCTCATTGCCTGGGAGAGGATTGGAGTTCTTGTTGGTTAAATACCCCAGAATTCCTACCTCTCTTAATGGCTTTGAAGTATGGTGTAGTGGATACAGCATGCAACTGCCACCTTGTTGGCCAGTGTTCGAGTCCCCTGGTGGGTTGAGTGTCTAAAAAGTTATAAACTTCAGCTACTGGAATAGGGTAGTCTGTGCATTAAGCATTTGGCACTGAGTTTTCCCATATAACAGGAACCGATGAAAGAGCATCAGAGGTCCCACACTATATCATTGCCTGGGAGAGGATCGGAGTTCTGGTTGGTTGAATACCCCAGAATTCCTACCTCTCTTAATAGCTTTGAAGTATGGTGTAGTGGATACAGCATGCAACTGCCACCTTGTTGGCCAGTGTTCGAGTCCCCTGGTGGGTTGACTGTCTAAAAAGTTATAAACTTCAGCTACTGGAATAGGGTAGTCTGTGCATTAAGCGTTTGGCACTGAGTTTTCCCATATAATAGGAACCGATGAAAGAGCATCAGAGGTCCCACACTATCTCATTGCCTGGGAGAGGATTGGAGTTCTGGTTGGTTGAATACCCCAGAATTCCTACCTCTCTTAATAGCTTTGAAGTATGAGGTAGTGGATACAGCACTCAACTGCCACCTTGTTGGCCAGTGTTCGAGTCCCTTGGTGGGTTGAGTGTCTAAAAAGTTATAAACTTCAGCTACTGGAATAGGATAGTCTGTGCATTAAGCATTTGGCACTGAGTTTTCCCATATAACAGGAACCGATGAAAGAGCATCAGAGGTCCCACACTATCTCATTGCCTGGGAGAGGATTGGAGTTCTGGTTGGTTGAATACCCCAGAATTCCTACCTCTCTTAATAGCTTTGAAGTACTGGTGTAGTGGATACAGCATGCAACTGCCACCTTGTTGGCCAGAGTTCGAGTCCCCTGGTGGGTTGAGTGTCTAAAAAGTTATAAACTTCAGCTACTGGAATAGGGTAGTCTGTGTATTAAGCATTTGGCACTGAGTTTTCCCATATAACAGGAACCGATGAAAGAGCATCAGAGGTCCCACACTATCTCATTGCCTGGGAGAGGATTGGAGTTCTGGTTGGTTAAATACCCCAGAATTCCTACCTCTCTTAATGGCTTTGAAGTATGGTGTAGTGGATACAGCATGCAACTGCCACCTTGTTGGCCAGTGTTCGAGTCCCCTGGTGGGTTGAGTGTCTAAAAAGTTATAAACTTCAGCTACTGGAATAGGGTAGTCTGTGCATTAAGCATTTGGCACTGAGTTTTCCCATATAACAGGAACCGATGAAAGAGCATCAGAGGTCCCACACGATCTCATTGCCTGGGAGAGGATTGGAGTTCTGGTTGGTTGAATACCCCAGAATTCCTACCTCTCTTAATAGCTTTGAAGTATGGTGTAGTGGATACAGCATGCAACTGCCACCTTGTTGGCCAGTGTTCGAGTCCCCTGGTGGGTTGAGTGTCTAAAAAGTTATAAACTTCAGCTACTGGAATAGGGTAGTCTGTGCATTAAGCGTTTGGCACTGAGTTTTCCCATATAATAGGAACCGATGAAAGAGCATCAGATGTCCCACACTATCTCATTGCCTGGGAGAGGATTGGAGTTCTGGTTGGTTGAATACCCCAGAATTCCTACCTCTCTTAATAGCTTTGAAGTATGAGGTAGTGGATACAGCACTCAACTGCCACCTTGTTGGCCAGTGTTCGAGTCCCCTGGTGGGTTGAGTGTCTAAAAAGTTATAAACTTCAGCTACTGGAATAGGGTAGTCTGTGCATTAAGCATTTGGCACTGAGTTTTCCCATATAACAGGAACCGATGAAAGAGCATCAGAGGTCCCACACTATCTCATTGCCTGGGAGAGGATTGGAGTTCTGGTTGGTTAAATACCCCAGAATTCCTACCTCTCTTAATGGCTTTGAAGTATGGTGTAGTGGATACAGCATGCAACTGCCACCTTGTTGGCCAGTGTTCGAGTACCCTGGTGGGTTGAGTGTCTAAAAAGTTATAAACTTCAGCTACTGGAAAAGGGTAGTCTGTGCATTATATATATATATATATATATATATATATATATATATATATATATATATATATATATATATATATATATATATATATATATATACATATACATATATATATATATATATATATATATATATATATATATATATATATATATATATATATATATATATATATATACATATGTCGTATCTAGTAGCCAGAATGCACTTTTTGGCCTACTATGCAAGGCCCGATTTGCATAATAAGCCAAATTTTCCAGAAATAATATATTTTCTCAAATTTTTTTCTTATGAAATGATAAAGCTACCCATTTCATTATGTATGAGGTTAATTTTTTTTATTGGAGATAAAATTAACGTAGATATATGACCGAACCTAACCAACCCTACCTAACCTAACCTAAACTATCTTTATAGGTTAGATTAGGTTAGGTAGCAGAAAAAGTTAGGTTAGGTTAGGTTAGGTAGGTTAGGTAGTCGAAAAAACATTATTTCCTGAAAACTTGGCTTATTAGGCAAATCGGGCCTTGCATAGTAGGCTGAGAAGTGCGATCTGGCTACTAAGTACGACATATATATATATATATATATATATATATATATATATATATATATATATATATATATATGTATATATATATATATATATATATATATATATATATATATATGTATGTATATATGTATATATATATATATATGTATATATATATGTATATATATATATATATATATATATATATATATATATATATATATATATATATATATATATATGTATATATATATATATATATATATATATATATATATATATATATATATATATATATATATATATATATATATATATATATATATATATATATATATATATATATATATGTCGTACCTAGTAGCCAGATCGCACTTCTCAGCCTACTATGCAAGGCCCGATTTGCCTAATAAGCCAAGTTTTCAGGAATTAATGTTTTTTCGACTACCTAACCTACCTAACCTAACCTAACCTAACTATAACCTAACCTATATATATGTATATATATATATATATGTATATATATATGTATATATATATATATATATATATATATATATATATATATATATATATATGTATATATATATATATATATATATATATATATATATATATATATATATATATATATATATATATATATATATATATATATGTCGTACCTAGTAGCCAGAACTCACTTCTCAGCCTACTATGCAACGGCCGATTTGCCTAATAAGCCAAGTTTTCAGGAACTAATGCTTTTTCGACTACCTAACCTACCTAACCTAACCTAACCTAACATTTTCGGTTATCCTAACCAAACCTAACCAATAAAGATAGGTTAGGTTAGGTTAGGTAGGGTTGGTTAGGTTTGGTCATATATCTACGTTAATTTTAACTCCAATAAAAATTTTTTGACCTCATACATAATGAAATGGGTAGCTTTATCATTTCATAAGAAAAAAATTAGAGAAAATATAATAATTCATGAAAACTTGGCTTATTAGACAAATCGAGCCTTGCATTATTAGACAAATCGAGCCTTGCATAGTAGGCTGAGAAGTGCGTTCTGGCTACTAGGTACGACATATATATATATATATATATATATATATATATATATATATATATATATATATAATATATATATATATATATATATATATATATATATATATATTAGTATATTTTGGTAGCAGTCTTTCCTGTAGACATATATTATTAAATATGACCGAAAAAGTAAGATTAATAATTCTAACACGAATTTTCTCAATCTTTCGTACATTACGCTTCACTGTTGGAGGTTAATCAAAAATCAATTCTCCAAAATTCATTTTTATTTCTAGTCTGACGCGACACGGGCGCGTTTCGTAAAACTTATTACATTTTCAAAGACTTTAGTTCACAAATACACAACTGAATAGAACTTACGTATCTCCGATTTTATATCTACATTTGAGTGAGGTGGAAGGGGTGATGTGGCATTAACACAAGACAGAACAAAGTGTGGTATTAATAGGGTATTAATTTCATCAACACAAGACAGAACAGGAGTATTAATAGGGTATTAATTTCATCAACACAAGACAGAACACGAAACAATGGATATTGAATAGAAGTGTTTGTAGAGAGCCTATTGGTCCATATTTCTTGATGCTTCTATATTGGAGCGGAGTCTTGAGGTGGGTAGAATATAGTTGTGCAATAATTGGCTGTTGATTGCTGGTGTTGACTTCTTGATGTGTAGTGCCTCGCAAACGTCAAGCCGCCTGCTATCACTGCATCTATCGATGATTTCTGTGTTGTTTACTAGGATTTCTCTGGCGATGGTTTGGTTGTGGGAAGAGATTATATGTTCCTTAATGGAGCCCTGTTGCTTATGCATCGTTAAACGCCTAGAAAGAGATGTTGTTGTCTTGCCTATATACTGGGTTTTTTGGAGCTTACAGTCCCCAAGAGGGCATTTGAAGGCATAGACGACGTTAGTCTCTTTTAAAGCGTTCTGTTTTGTGTCTGGAGAGTTTCTCATGAGTAGGCTGGCCGTTTTTCTGGTTTTATAGTAAATCGTCAGTTGTATCCTCTGATTTTTGTCTGTAGGGATAACGTTTCTATTAACAATATCTTTCAGGACCCTTTCCTCCGTTTTATGAGCTGTGGAAAAGAAGTTCCTGTAAAATAGTCTAATAGGGGGTATAGGTGTTGTGTTAGTTGTCTCTTCAGAGGTTGCATGGCTTTTCACTTTCCTTCTTATGATGTCTTCGACGAAACCATTGGAGAAGCCGTTATTGACTAGGACCTGCCTTTCCCTACAGAGTTCTTCGTCGACTTGCTTCCATTCTGAGCTGTGGCTGAGAGCACGGTCGACATATGCATTAACAACACTCCTCTTGTACCTGTCTGGGCAGTCGCTGTTGGCATTTAGGCACATTCCTATGTTTGTTTCCTTAGTGTAGACTGCAGTGTGGAAACCTCCGCCCTTTTCCATGACTGTTACATCTAGAAAGGGCAGCTTCCCATCCTTTTCCATCTCGTAAGTGAAACGCAGCACGGAACTCTGCTCAAATGCCTCCTTCAGCTCCTGCAGATGTCTGACATCAGGTATCCTGTGTAAAAATGTCGTCAACATACCTGCAGTATATGGCCGGTTTCAAGTTCATGTCGACTAAGACTTTTTGCTCGATGGTACCCATGTAGAAGTTTGCAAACAGGACACCTAGGGGAGAACCCATGGCGACCCCATCTACTTGCTTATACATGTGCCCATCCGGGCTCAAGAAGGGTGCCTCTTTAGTACAAGCTTGGAGTAGTTTCCTCAGAATATTTTCTGGTATGTCAAGAGGAGTACAGGCTGGATCACGATACACTCTGTCGGCTATCATTCCGATTGTCTCGTCCACAGGTACGTTGGTAAACAGCGATTCTACGTCCAACGAGGCTCTTATCCCTGTGGCCCGTGTGCCCCGCAGTAAGTCAACAAATTCCTTTGGAGACTTCAGGCTGAAGGCGCAAGGAACATAAGGAGTCAGCAGGCCGTTGAGTCGCTTCGCCAGTCTGTATGTGGGTGTGGGTATCTGGCTAATGATTGGCCGAAGTGGGTTTCCAGGCTTGTGCGTCTTGACATTTCCATACGCATATCCAGGTTTATATTCCCCAATGATCTTTGGCAGGTGGAGTCCGGATTTCTTGGCGTTCACAGTTTCGATCAGTTTGTTGACCTTTGCTTTTAATTCGGCTGTAGTGTCCTTCGTTACCCTTCGGAACTTAGTTTGGTCAGAGAGTATGATGTTCATTTTCGCCAGATATTCGTCTGGCGAAAATGAACATCATACTCTCTGACCAAACTAAGTTCCAAAGGGTAACAAAGGACACTACAGCCGAATTAAATAAATATATATATATATATATATATATATATATATATATATATATATATATATATATATATATATATATATATATATATATATATATATATATTGTGGCGGGAAAGTGTTGGAGTGTAGATGTTCGGTAGTCCTCCAATGGCAGGTGTCAATGCCTAGTCACACTTACAAAAAAAAAAGATAGACTGCTTGCCTGTTTGTCTGTGGTAAAGTAAGGGAAGACACGCAAAACACAAAGTATGAACAATGAAACTTTAATTAATATAGAAAACAAATTATTAACAAAGATAATCCCTTGGCAATGTACAGTGCAAACGAACAAGTCAAAAACAATATAACATAAATGAATAATAGGGATGAAGTTACTCTACAATAATATAAAGTTAAAGGTGAAAAATAATCAGGTGCTGAGAATATGGCGCTAGCTGCGAGACATCAACCTGGTACAGCACATATCAGTTAGTTGTTCACGGCTTGAGAGCACAAGGATATTCTGACTTCAATAGCTGGATCAAGCCCAGATATCGACTCAGGTAGAGGGCGCTGAGGTGCAGGTGTGCAGTTCGCGAGTCACCAATCAGGAGCAGGCAGGCTGGGAAGGGTAGTTGGCTGGTTGATGACGAGCCGGCGTGGAGGGAGTGGAGTAGGGGTGAGTCTTGGGTACGTTTTGCCTCCTGGTCAAAACGTTTTGTGCTACTGGTAGACGTATCTTGAAGGTAGCATCTTATTCTTGTATAATATACGTAACTTCATGTAGAGAAGAGCAGGCTCAATCTTTCTTGAAAGAGATTATCGTCACAACTCTCCCCTGAAGCCTGCACTTACGGGTAAAGTTACATCTTCAGGTGGTAGAGTGGTAGGTGGAGCTGTCTCTACCTCATAAACTCTGGAGAGGGCGTCTGCTATGATGTTGTCAGAACCTTTGATGTAGAAGATCTCCAAGTTGAAATTCTGCAGATATAAAGCCCATCGTAGAGGTCGTTCATTGTTGAATTGGGCTTGCTGCAGGAAGCGTAGGGGATTGTGGTCCGAGTAGATGGTGGTAGACCGAGCACCTTGCAGGTATGATACGAGGCGAGAATAGGATTAGAACAGAGCAGGAATTTAAGTTGTTTAAAAGCAATGGTCTGCTGAATGGTTCAATTATACCGTTGGTTGGGGCTGGTTAAAATGATCAAAGGTGTCGCCACCGTACTAAAATTCTTCACAAACCTACGGTAGTATGAGGCAAGACCAAGGAAGCGCAGGAGCTGCTTCCTGGTGGTAGGCTGTGGGTAATGCTGGATGGCTTTGGTATGTATGTTTAACGGAGCTATGCTGCCACTCCCTATCTCATGACCAAGAAAACGCACTTTACCATTGGCAAAGGTGGACTTGCCCAAGTTGATGGTGAGGCCAGCTGTCAGGAGCTTGGCAAACAATCGTTACAGCTGGAGCAGATGTTCGCTCCAGGTGTTGGTTGCCACAACGATGTCATCCAAGTAGGCGTAGGTGTTATCTAAGCCCTGGATGACGCGGTTGACAGCTCGCTGGAAGGTGGCCGGGGCATTACATAGTTCAAATGGAAGGCGTTCGAATCTGTAAAGGCCAAAGGGAGTAGTAAAGGCAGATATTTCCTTAGCTCGCTCCGTCAAATATACTTGGTAGTATCCCTTGAGTAAGTCTAACTTTGATAGATACCGAGCATTACTAATGGCGTCAAGGATGGCATCTATTCTAGGTAATGGATAAGCATCCTTGATAGTCACAAGATTCAATTTCCGGTAATCAGTACACAACCTCACTTTACCTTGCGGTTTCGGCACCAAGATGCAGGGTGAGGCCCAAGGGGACTCACAAAGGGTGGCCAGCCCATGATCCAGGAGATACTGTACTTCAGCACGCATAACTTCCTTTTTGCTCGGGCTGATTCTGTAGACAGGTTGACGAATCGGCCGGGTGTCAGGGAGTAGCTGGATGTCGTGCTGAACCACATTACACTCCTGTGGATCATCGCTGAACCACTTCTGATGTTCCTTGAAGATTCTGATGAGAGGAGCACTATTACTGTCCTGCAAATAGGTATGAAGATCATTAAGGATTTCCGAGTTGGAAGGCACTGACTCAGTGTTAGTGCTTTCGGGAGGAGAAGCAGGGAAGGTCTCACTGTGGAGGTATGGACCTTTAAAGGTGGATAATGATACCAACACAGTAGGGGGAGTACCTTGATACTGCTTCAGGAGGTTGACGTGGCACAACTGGGTCTTCCGCCGCCTAGATGGAGTCTCAAGAACGTAGTTGTGATTGTTTCTGCACTCATTGATGCGGTAAGGTCCTGAAAACTTGTTTTGCAATGGAGAACCTGGGATAGGAAAATATGCCAACATGAAGTCTCCTGGTTTAAATTTCCTTAATTTGCTGCATTGGTCAAAATTAGTCTTCATCCTCTCCTGAGTTTTCAATAGATTGTCATTAGCAAATTTACGTACTCTCTCTAGAATGTGTTTTATGTTTTGAAGAAACTGGGGCACATTCTGAGGGTCACTGAAGGTGGCATTACGTAGAGAGTCTTTGAAAGCTTTGAGAGGAGTATGGCACTTACGTCCGTAGAGCATCTCATAAGGACATACTCCAAGAGACTCATTGGGGAGACTTCTGAAAATGCATATAATGAGGTCAAGTTGCTTATCCCAGTCCTTCAAGGTTTCATTGCAAAATTTCTTTAGGAGTGCTTTAATAGTCTGATGACTACGTTCAAGAGAACCCTAAGAAGCAGGATGATAGGGGCTGGGCAGTACCTGTGTGATGTTGAACTCCTCCAGTGTCTTCTTAAAGAGATCACTGGTGAAGTTGGTGCCACAGTCACCCTTTGAACCTCTCCTGGAAATCCATACTGGGTGAAGATCTTCAATAGCTGTTTCACCACAGTAGCAGCCGTAATGTTCTTTACTGGAACGGCTATGGGGAATCTGGTGGTAGGACACAAGATAGTTGATATATAGGCGTTGCCAGAACTGGTCCGGGGTAAAGGACCAACACAGTCTATGATGAGTCTGTGGAAAGGTTCCGCAGGCACCTGAATAGGAGTCAATGGGGCCTGGGGAATAGAGATGTTAGGTTTACCTGCCATCTGACATGTATGACACTGTTGCACGTGACTTTTGACGTCCTTAACCATACCTGGCCAGTAGTAGTCTTGTCTGATTCCGTGGTAGGTTTTGTTAAAACCATAGTGAGAAAGAGCTTTGTGGGCCAGGTGTAGAATATCGGGCCGTAGGCTGGTGGGAACCACTAGTTGTTCGACATTGGCCCAATCGTCGTCCTCCTTCAGCTTAATGGGTCTGTACCTGCGGTAGAGCAACTGATTCTCTAGGAAGAACCCAGGGATACTATCAGGTTGAGTCTCAGCCTGGAAGAATAATGGTGTTAATAGATCTTCCCTCTGTAACTTACGGAACTCCAAACTGGTAAGATTCGGTGGTAGATTCTGAGGGTCGTGAGGGACAGCGGTAGCAGTAGAGTCAGCTGGTTGCGGGCGTGCAGCTTGTGCACGGGTGGTCACCAAAACCGGAGGAGAAACGTTATCACTTTCTTGGACCTCTGCTGAAACATACTCAAAGATGGGATTGTCCATTACAGAGTTACACACCTGGGGTTTGTCCATGATGATCAGGTTGGACGGTTGCAAATCTTCTGCCAAGTCGTTGCCCAGGGGAAGTTGCACTCCAGACATGGGAAAAGGCTTCGCCCTGAAGCCAACTTGAACTTCACCGGTCACAAAAGAACAATCCAGGTGGACTCTGGCGAGTGGATACAGAGTGGTAGCAGTGAGGTCAGTGATAAGGACGGTTTCCCCGGTGTAGGTGATGTTAGGCACAGCTGATTTCAATATTATGGACTGAAGAGCCGCTGTGTCCCTCAAGATCTTCAATTTGAAATGTCCCTACGAATCTGTACCGTTGGTAGAGACAGTTCCAGGATACAGGTGTTTACTGAAGAGAGAAAGATCATTAACAGGAACACCAACATTCATCACAGGCTTACCGGACTTAGGAGGAGTCTGTTTGGGTTTAGTAGATTCATTGCTTTTGTATTGAGCCTTCCCACATCTTTCTATGGTATGTCCATAGAGCTTGCAATACTTACAATACAATTGTGAGCTCGCTTGATATGTATTCACTTTATCGTAACTGTACCAAGACTTCTTACTGGAAGGTGGTTCTGGTGTCAGCTGGTGGATGAGGCTGTAGGTGTCAGCCGACTTTGCACATTTGATGTAGTCGGTTTCTTCTTTATCTTTATCTTCTTCCAGCCATTTCATGAAATATCTTTTCTTGGTATTGGCAAATTCTAGAGAGGTGGTGGTGCTTGCCTTTAGATAATCATGGAATTTTCGTCTGTAGCTTTCGGTGGAGAGAAGGTAGGCATCCAAAACTGCTTGCTTCAGGGTCTGGTAGTCATTCTCAGACGCTAAGGTACTGAGAGTAACTGCAGTTCTACTTGTGAGATGCACTCTGAGAAGGGTAGACCAGGCCAGGTAAGTTTATTAGCTAAGGTCTCAAAAGTGGTGAAAAAGATATCAATCTCTGTCTCAACGAATGGTGGCATTAACTTACTTGCATGGGAGATATTGAAACTTACGGGAAGACTAGCGGTAGCTTGTTAGCGTTGAGTGTATTCTATAGTTTCCAACGCGAGTTCTTGTTGACATGCTATAGCCATCTCCGCGTGCTTCTTGTCATGCTCACGTTGTATCTCCAGGTGACGTTGTTTTGCTTCAAGCTGTACTCGCTCACGCTCTCTGAATAGGGTCATCTCACGTTCTTCTTCTTCTTTCCTGATTGCAGCTTCTCTTTCCCTCATTTGTAGAACTTCTTTTTGTTGTTGGAGGGCTTCTCTTTGTTGCTCCAGCTCGAGCTTTGCAAGTTCGAGCTTGAGCTTCATTGTTGCCAGATCATGTTTATCTGCAATAGAATAATGTTCATGAGTTTCAGAGTCAATCGTCCCTTCATCTACGAGGTGATCCATTATTAAATTATGCAATTCATTTTTGTTGGCTCCATGGGGAACATCTAGTTGATACTCGTGTGCAAGAGTTTGTAATTCGGTCCTCTTGGCACAACTAAAGATTCCTATTTCACCTGCTGGATCATTACGAAAAGCTTAGAGACGAAACATGGTGAAAAATAGCAAATAAATGTACAACGAATACTTGTGATATGGTAAGTGTCAGTAACAGGATAACGTGGCAACTGGTAACTATCCTGTGGAATTTAATAATTAACAATTAATGTTAATTTTAGAATGGTAAATGATTAGTCAATCAAAGGCGCAGGAAATCTTCTACCCCGTACTCAATGTAAGAGAATAAGGGCAAGAAAATCCTACTAAATAAATGAAACTGAGTTTCTAAAACAAATGAAACATTTAATTGTTCCAAAAGTGAATAAGGTAGTCCAAGAATGTACGCATACCTTGCCGAGTCTCTATAGGACAGAAGCAAAGGTTTTCCCACTAAATGAAATATGATACTTACATAATTAGCGAACTTTGTGCTCTGAAAAAAGAAAGCTAGTTCCCTACCTAAGTAGGGAACTAGCTTTCTAGTTTTTAAAACTAGGGTAGGTTTTTTGAGGTTTACAGTCCCCAAGAGGGCATTTGAGGGCATAGACGACGTTGGTCTCTTTTAAAGCGTTCTGCTTTGTGTCTGGAGAGTTTCTCATGAGTAGGCAGGCCGTTTTCCTGGTTTTATAGTAAATCGTCAGTTGTATCTTTTGATTTTTGTCTGTAGGGATAACGTTTCTACTGACAATATCTTTCAGGACTCTTTCCTCCGTTTTATGGGCTGTGGAAAAGAGGTTCCTGTAAAATAGTCTAATAGGGGGTATAGGTGTTGTGTTAGTTGTCTCTTCAGAGGTTGCATGGCGTTTCACTTTCCTTCTTATGACGTCTTCGACGAAACCATTGGAGAAGCCGTTGTTGACTAGGACCTGCCTTACCCTACAGAGTTCTTCGTCGACTTGCTTCCATTCTGAGCTGGAAAACCAGGAAAACGGCGAGCCTACTCATGAGAAACTCTCCAGACACAAAGCAGAACGCTTTAAAAGAGACCAACGTCGTCTATGCCTTCAAATGCCCTCTTGGGGACTGTAAGCCTTAAAAAAACCAGTATATAGGCAAGACAACAACATCTCTTTCCAGGCGTTTAACGATGCATAAGCAACAGGGCTCCATTAAGGATTATATAATCTCTTCCCACAAACAAACCATCACCAGAGAAATCTTAGCAAACAACACAGAAATCATCGATAGATACAGCGATAGCAGGCGGCTTGACGTCTGCGAGGCATTACACATCAAGAAGTCAACACCAGCAATCAACAGCCAATTAATGCACAACTATATTCTACCCACTTCAAGACTCCGCTCCAATATAGAAGCATCAAGAAATATGGACCAATAAGCTTTCTACAATTACTTCCATTCAATACCCATTGTTTCGTGTTGTCTTGTGTTTGAATTTAATACCCATTGTTTTGTGTTCTGTCTTATGTTTGAATTTAATACCCATTCAATACCCATTGTTGAAAGTTTGTTTTCACCTCATCCACCTCACTCAAATGTAGATAAAAACTCGAAGACGTGTAAGCTCTATTCAGTTTCAGATGTGTGTTTGTAAACTAAAGTCTTTGAAAATGTAATAAGTTTTACGAAACGCGCTCAAGTGTCACGTCAGACTAGAAATAAAAATGAATTTTGGAGAATTGATCTTTGAATTACCATCAACAGTGAAAAGAAACGTAAGAAAGATAGAGAAAATTCGTGTTAGAATTATTAATCTTACTTTTTCGGTCATATTTAATATATATATATATATATATATATATATATATATATATATATATATATATATATATATATATACATATATATATATATATATATATATATATATATATATATATATATATAAATATATATATATATATATATATATATATATATATATATATATATATATATATACATATACATATATATATACATATACATATATATATACATATACATATATATATATATATATACATATATATATATATATATATATATATATATATATATATATATATATATATATATATATATATATATATATATATATATATATAGATATAGATGATCTTACCCAGGACCAAGGAGACCTCCTTAATCTTGGTCTAAATTGTCAATTCTTATCTAAACCAAAGATGCATCAAAAAATGCCTGGAAATCGAAATGCTTCTGGACGACATCCATAAGTTAGAAGACAACAAAAAAGTCATCACCACTGACACACTTCAGGCTGAACTACTAGCAGAAGCAGGGGAAAAAACGAGGAACATATTCATCTACAATCTTAACTCCACGACTCAAAGAAGCAGCAAAACAACTAAAAAATCTGATAGACGTAACAATAAGAAAAGCCGACAAGACAGCAGCATATGTATTGAGTCCTACCCAAGAATACATGAACAAAATTAGCGACATCCTTAGTGATGACACCAAATTTCAACCAATCACGAGGAACCCTGTGGAAGACCTTAAACGGAAAGTAAACAAAACAATTACAGCAATCAACGCAAAGAAAGGTAGTGTGCATTTCTCTAAGCTTCAAGGCGACTATGGCTTAGGATATGCCTATGGCAATGTTAAGACACATAAACCAGGTAACCCACTACGCCCAATAATCAGCCAAATACCAATTCCAACTTATCACCTGGCAAAAAGACTTAACGTACTCCTAACTCCATACACTCCAAGTAAGTACAGTCTACAAACATCAGCAGATTTCCTAGAATTAATCAAATCTACCCAGCCCGATGGAATCATTGCTTCCCTGGACGTCGAATCCCTATTTACCAACGTCCCAGTCGACAGAACCATAGGAATGATACTGGACAGAGTATACAGAGACGAGAGCACCCCCCCAAATTAGACATACTTGAGCCACACTTGAAGAGTCTTCTCGAAGCATGTACAAAGAAAGCCACTTTCATCAGTCCACAAGGAGACATGTTTCTACAAATAGACGGAGTAGCAATGGGCTCCCCTTTAGGAGTTTTATTTGCTAATTTTTATATGGGAACCATCGAAGACAGAGTCTTCAGTAGCAGACAAAAACCAACTGTATATTGCCGTTATGTAGATGACATATTCGTAACAGTAAAAGACTCAGATGAACTAATTGATCTAAAAAGCCATCTAGAGAGAGAGTCAGTACTCCGATTTACACATGAAAATAGTGAAAATAACAGTCTGCCATTCTTGGATGTACTAATAACAAAAACAGGAACCTTTTTAATCGGAATCGTTTTGGAGGAAGGAGGTAATAAAAGTATGTGTTTGTGGGAGAAAAGAACTGGCAAAATGATCAGGAAAAGAGTAGAGCCTCAAAATAACAATTCACTTAGGGTATATTACACTAACACTAGAAGTCTAAGAAATAAAATAAACGATTTAAATGCTCTTGTCTGCACAAAAATAAATAGATATTATTGCACTTACCGAAACGTGGATGAATGTAGAAAATAGAGAGCTATTAGCTGAATATCAAATAAATGGATTTAAACTATTTCACACAGATAGATATATTAGATGAGGAGGGGGAGTAGACATGTATGTTAGGGACAATTTGAAATGCAGTCTCAAAGAGGGAATCAAAACTGAGCCACATACAGAAACTATTTGGATAGAATTAAACGAAAAAGCAAATAACATTATAATAGGAGTTATATATAGCCACCAAATTTAAACAGAATGGAAGTAAAGCATCTATGGGATGAAATATCTTGAGCATCTAGATCTAACAGTATTTATGTCATGAGTGACTTTAATTTTAGTGGAATAAACTGGTTGAACAAAACAGGGAATAATGAAGCAGAAGAATTTCTAGAATTAAATGACGATTGCTTTCTTACGCAACACATTAAGGAACCAACGCAGGGAAATAATATTTTAGATTTAGTGTTAACTAACAGGGAAACACAAATTAAGGACATCGAAATAGGGAGTGAGCTAGGAAACAGTGATCATAAAGAAATCAGATTTAGCATTCAATGGAATAGATCTGTAGGAGAAAATTCTGTTAAAGTGCCTGATTTCCGAAAAGCTGAATTCAATAGCCTAAGAAATTTTTTGGTCAAATAGATTGGAAAGTCTTGGGTATGGGTTGTGGGCCGGTATTGGAGCTAGACGTGATCCCAGCGATAGGTGACGTGTAAGGGGTTTTCGATGTGGACTCAAAATATATCCTAATTTAAAAATATTCTAACCAAAGCCCAAGAATGTAGTATACCATATAAATTGAATAGATCGAATACTAATGATCCAAAATGGATAACAAAGGATCTGAAGAACCTTATAGGTAAAAAGAGAGCGTGGTACATAAGGATTAAGAATGGGGAAGTCTGTTTAGAACAGGAATTCGTACACCTGGTTAGAAATACTAAAAAAGAGATAAGGAAAGCAAAAAGAAACTGTGAAGTTCGCATAGCAGAGCAAGCAAAAACAAATCCTAAAGGGTTTTTCCAATTATACCAGACAAAGATTAGGGAAAGGAGAGGTCCATTAAAAACTGAGACAGGTCAAATAACAGATAGTGATGAAGAGATGAGTAGTATTTTTAATAAATATTTTATATCTGTATTTACTAAAGAGGAACTTAACAATATGCCTTCAGCCGAACAAGTCTATGTGGGTGGGGACGAGGACAGGTTGACGAGTTTAGCAGTTACCAGGGAGGATGTTCTTAAACAAATAGTAAAACTCAAACCAAACAAATCCCCAGGGCCGGATGAAGTGTTTGCCAGGGTGCTTAAAGAATGCAAAGAGGAGCTTTGCGACCCACTGTCCACCATATTTAATAAATCAATAGAGTCAGGCAGAGTGCCAGAGTTATGGAAAGTTGCTAATGTGATACCAGTTTTTAAGAAAGGAGATATATCACTTGCGTCAAGCTATCGACCAATTAGCCTAACGACTATTGTGGGAAAGATACTCGAATCTATAATTGCAAATAAAATTCGTCTTCATCTTGAAAAACATAAATTTATAATTGAGTCGCAACAATTATAACGAGGCTACGTTATCTTTTAACGTAAGATAGTGTGGTAAAGTTATTATTATTATTGTTATTGGTGTGAGTGTATATGGGGGGGTTGTTAAGGGGTTAATAAATAAGTACATGAATTACAGAGTATCTCTTCTTCCAAGGTGGGAGCGCAGTGATCAACCCTTAGACTAACATATTTGGTCTTGTAGCAAGTTATTACTACTGTGGATAGTTTATTTTGGGGGCCGGGCCTTTTAGCTCTCCCATATTTGATACTCCTGTCTTCTAACTACCTATACCCCTTAATAGTACCAGTACCCCATAGAAGCCCCACTCATCTCAGTTATAACAAGTGGGTGTTACCTGGGTGTTAGTCAGCTGTCACGGGCTGCTTCCTGGGGGTGGAGGCCTGGTCGAGGACCGGGCCGCGGGGACACTAAAGCCCCGAAATCATCTCAAGATAACCTCAAGAAGATAGTTGAGGCAGTTGATAGTGGTAAGGATTGTAATGTTGTGTACCTTGACTTTAGCAAAGCTTTTGATACAGTGCCACATGAAAGACTGATTAAAAAGATAGAGGCTCATGGTATTGGGGGTGCTATATTAAGCTGGATTAGGGCCGCCTGCTATCGCTGTATCTATCGATGATTTCTGTGTTGTTTGTTAAGACTTCTCTGGTGATGGTCTGGTTGTGGGAAGAGATTATATGTTCCTTAATGGAGCCCTATTGCTTATGCATTGTTAATCGCCTGGAAAGAGATGTTGTTGTCTTGCCTATATACTGAGTTCTTAGGGGCTTACAGTCTCCAAGTGGACATTTGAAGGAATAGACGACGTTGGTCTCTTTTAAGGCATTCTGCTTTGTGTCTGGAGAGTTTTTCATGAGTAGGTTGGCCGTTTTTGTGGTTTTATAGTAATCTATCTATTCAGCTATTTATCCATCTGTCTATACATGCACCTACTCTTCTTTCTACCCAATTATCTTTCCATCTGTCTATCCATCTAATTATTTGTCTATTAGTCTTTCTATCAATACAACCATCCATCTATTCATCTCTCTCTCTATCCATCCATTTACCTGCTTCTCTGCCTACTCATCTACCTATTTATCTATCAATCATCTTATCCCTCCATCTAACTACTCATCTATCTACCTATCAGTCTATACATTTGCCTATTTATTACACAGAAAGTAAACACACAGAAAGCATGCGCCTGGGAACACCCAGCACATAGGTTCAAACCCTCATCACAGCTCCTACGGATTTTCTCATTGGTGCATCACGAGAGTGTGATTACTCTCTGTGTATTGAAGGAGGAGCGTCAGAGGCAGAACATTCCTAGATGACAGAACCAGAGTACATGGGGGGGGGGGGGGATTGTGTAAAACCATTGGTTCGTCTTCAGTGGAAGGCGCTGGAGTCCTGGAGGGTGCAGTAGTGCCTCAGGTTGCAATCCTTTTGATCATGTCGTGGTCTAGTCGTCTCGAGCGTGTGCCTGTGAACAACCAGCGTATAGGTTCGAACCCTCATCACGGCTCCTATGGATTATATATTTATTCATCCGCATATTCGTCAATTCATCCAACCCTTTTTCTACTGTCTGTCTCGCTCTCTTCCTCTATCTTTGTCTCTGCCGCTCTCTGTCTGTCTCTCTATCTGTCTCTGGCTGTGTTTCTGTTTCTGGCTGTGTTTCTGTTTTTGAGTTTCTGTGTGTCTCTGTCTCTATCTTTTTCTCTGTATCTCTCTCTGTCTTTTAAAAAATACAATTGTCTTATATGTGGGTGGTCGGCAGTGAGAGCAGTTCAGTGGTGTGAAGTACTATAAAACGGATAGTTACACTTACTCTGGTATATAGCAGCTGCTTGAGAAACTTTTGACGCTGTGGGAAAATTATCTGTTTAATGCTATTTCGGGTAAATTATTCACATCAGGAATTTTCTTTTAATTTTCCTAATATCAGTGAAAAGTGGTGCCGATTAATAATACAAGACAATTTTTTATTTGAAAAGTTTGGCCTCCAAATTTGAACAGACAAGCAGACATTTTCTCCTAAGGTGTAATTATAAATAAAAATATTGCAATTGGTCACATGATAAGTGTGGTGTGCTGTGTGACATGAGTGTTGTATAATGTTGGGATGCATAAGTGTGACTCTTACCGTTATTATCTGTAGCATTGATGTTTGCTCCAGCATCGAGGAGGACCTTCACAGTGTTGTCGTGACCATATGCGGCTGCATGGTAAAGGGCTGTCCTGCCTGTTAACAGATACCACAATTGTTATTATGCATAAACCATCATAATTCCTGTTCTTTCTGTAAAGTATTTAAATAAGATGTTCTATTTTAAAATTTATTATATATTAGTGATGTGTATATACAATAAATATTCTGCAAAACTATTTTCCACCCTAAATTTACGAGAGGAAGATCAAGTTAAAATTGTTAAGAATATATCACCATTAAAATATCCTACATCTCACCAGTTCTTATTTGATAAATTATTACTTCTGACGAGAGCGAGAGTGGTGCTTTTGTCATGTCCAAAACACTACCACACAACCCCACCACACTACCACATAACCCCACCACACTACCACACAACCCCACCACACTACCACACACCCCACCACAATACCACACACCCCACCACACTACCACACACCCCCACCACACTACCATACAACCCCACCACACTACCACACACCCCACCACACTACCACACACCCCACCACACTACCACACACCCCACCATACTACCACACACCCCACCACACTACCACACACCCCACCACACTACCACACACCCCACCACACTACCCCACCACACTACCCCACCAGACTACCACACACCCCACCACACTACCACACACCCCACCACACTACCACACACACCACCACACTACCACACAGTAGAAGGGATGACCACATACAGAGGAATTTTTGTCTGGGGAAATTCCTCCATATGTGGTCAGGGGTTTCATGTAAATTTGGGCAGTCACTGATTTGGAAGTAAGGAATTCTTATGAGGAAAATAATTTTTGAGATTTTAGAGGTTTGTTAAGCGTTCTTATGAGGAAAATAAGTAGGAAAATCTTATAGAAAAATTTTAGAAAAAAAGGACCAATATGTCACAGCATTGCCAGGTAAACTCTACGGATAACCTTTGCTTGTTTTCAATAACCGCACCAGGGAAAGGGGCCAATATGGCACACCGGATTCAGCTAACTTTTGAAAAAAAAGGGGCCGATATGGCACATCGGATTCACCGAACTTTGGAAAAAAGGGCCGATTTGGAGTTAAGGAATTCTTATGAGGAAAATAGTTTCTGAGATTTTAAAAAGTTTGTTAACCGTTCTTATGGGGAAAATTCAATTTTTTTCAGAGTTCAGTTTTAAGAAAATATTTCAGAGTTTCAAATAATCATAGAAGTTTATTTATATGTTTATTTATATGTTTATAATTTGTAAAAAGACCATTATCAGAGAATATTGTCTTAGACGTTTTGTTAAGGAAAACAGACATCTTAGCCATGACATTTAGTATATGTATATGCATTTAAGACCGAAAATTAGTCAAACCAGTTTAAGCTCAAAATTCGTCAGAGTTCACTTTGTTAGCAAATTCTTCAGAGTCGAGTTTTACCCTGAAAATTAACAGAGTCCTGTTGTTCCAGAAAATAATCAGAGGCCTGTAATCTGTGAAATTAGACAGAGTCCATTTTCAAACCAATTTTCATCAGAGTACATTTTATACCAAAAATTCGTCAGAGTTCACTTTGTTAGCAAAATTCTTCAGAGTCCAGTTTATGCCTAAAATAATCAGAGTCAAGTTTTACCCAGAAAAATAACAGAGTCCAATTAACAACAGAAATTCGTCAGAGTCCTGTAATCTATCAAAATTAGTCAGAGTCCACTTTGTGAGCAAAATTCATCAGAGTCCATTTTCAAACCATTTTTCATCAGAGTCCATTTTATACCAAAATTTCGTCAGATTCCAGTAAAGGCTAAAATTCGTCAGAGTCCAGTAAAAGACAAAAATTCTTCAGAGTCCAGTTCATAATCAAAATTAATCAGAGTCCAATTGAAGACCAAAATTTGTTAGAGACCACATTTTCGCTACTAATAGCCCAATTTTAGCCCAATTCTAAAAAAAGTCATATTTCAGACTTAGTAAATAAGATCCGAACAATTACTGAGTTCTAGCTCCTGTCCTCTTCCTTCGTTCCCTCTCGTATCTTCGTTAATATTCTATCAATTCCCCTGAAATTTTTACCTTCTGTATTTCAGACACCAAAAATAAGATCAAAACAGTTAACGAGCTCCAGCTCTCGTCCGCCACCTTAGTTCTCTCTCGTATCTTTTTTTAATAACCCATCAATTTCCCTGAAATTTTTACCCTCTGTATTTCAGACACCATAAATAAGATCAAAACAGTTAACGAGCTCCAGCTCTCGTCCCCCACCTTAGTTCTCTCTCGTATCTTTGTAAATAACTCATCAATTTCCCTGAAATTTTTACCCTCTGTATTTCAGACATAGTAAATATGATGTAAACAATGATAAAACTCTAGCTCTTGTCCTCTGTCCATGTTCACTCCTGTAAATTCATTACTATCAGTCCAAATCCCCCAGAGATTTATACACCCAACTACATTTTCAGACCCCCTGCAAATAAATCAAACTGAAATTACCGAGTTCTAACTCATGTTCATCACTTAGTTCAATGTTCATCAAAATAGTTCAAATCAAGTCCCCCTCCAGTCTATCAAAGTAAACATCTTTACCTTTAATACCCTTTTTGTACTCAGCTATGTAATATTCACACGGTCATATAACACCTTACCCTCAATACCTTTTGTTTACCCGAGTAAGCAATAATCACACAGTCAAAATCTCACCGTACACTTACCCTCCCTTACCTTCTCATCCCCAACTTATCCAATCTTCAATAATCCTACTGTATTTTCATATTTTCTCTATATTCACTGTGTTCTTCATATTCTCATCCATGTTTTCCGTGTTCACTTCATGTTCAGCAAGTATTCGCAGCATGCTCAGTTCAGATTTTTTTCACCTGTTTTTCTCAATTTTTCTTTGTTTTCTACCATTTTCCCCGTATGTTCACTATGTTCTTTGTCATGTTTTCATGCACATCGCATGTTATCTTTATAACTTTTATACTCAATATTCATGCTGCTTTCCATGTTTTCTGCGTTCTTTGTAAATATTCATGTTCCTCTAAAAGTTCATGTTCCTCACAAGATCACTTCGCTTATCACCTACACTTACAAGTTTTCTACATTCTTTGTCATATTCTCTATGTTCTTCACAAGTTCATTGATCATTCTTTGTATTCACTATGTTCTTTGTCGGGTTTTCATGTACATCATATGTTCTCTGTACAACTTTTATACTCAATATTCACGTTCTCAATGTTCTTAGCTTGTTCTTCATGTCCAGTGTTTATTCTTTGTATTCCCTATGTTCTTTATCAGGTCTTCATATTCTCTGTAAGTTCATATTCCCTGTATGTTCACTGTGTTCATCAACTTTTCTTACAAGTTTTCTGTGTTCCCCGTATGTTCACTGTGTTCTTTCCCTTACTTAGTCTCAATTTTTTATGCTGTTTGTTTCTTTAAACCAATTGTTTCTTCCATTCAGTAACTAGTTCTTTGTCAAATATTATCAACCGCATTACAGTTCCCCAATAAATGTAGTCAGTCATCCAGTTTTATTTGCAAAACTACATCAAAGTAATTCTCGTAGTCAACTTAACATTTCTTACCAACACTGTTCTTAAACAAATCTACACTTTATTCAGTACCAAATTTACAAAGACAAACTTTTCTTGTAACTTCTTAACTAAAAATTACTTATCAATCAACAGAAAACAGTCTGGATTAATCTCGTTCAACACTGTTCGTAACTAAATAACCTTTTTCTTAGCTAAAAGTAGTCAAAGGAAACTTTCCATTACTGTTCATAACTAACTTTATACATCGTCTATCAACTGAAAATAATCACTTTCATCATTTCTTAACTAAACCTATTCCATAGTGAACAGAAAATAACCGTGTTCATCATGTTTCATTGTCATTTCTTATCTAAAAATATCCGCCAATCAACAGAAAAAGCCATGTTCATCATGTTTTTGTCTTTTTGTTTAACTAAAAGTATTCATCAGTCAACAAAAAATAGTTACTTTCGTCATGTTTCCCTGTCATTTCTTAACTGAAGTATCACTTCTCTCAACTGAAAATAGTAAAATGTAGCCTCTTTTCCAATACTGTTCTTAACTAAAGTAATCTTTCACTTCGCTAAAAAATAGTCACGGAAACTTCTTTCAGCACCTTCGTAACTAAAATTATATGTCATCAAGTAAGAAAAAATAGCCAAAGATATCTATCATCGCTGTTCTTAACTGCCATTTATACTTTGTGGAGTACTAAAATAGTCACTGTCATCATATTTTTCATATCTTTCCTCAACTAAAAATAGTCAAATGTAACTTCTTTCAGCACTTTCGTAAGTAACAGTATACTTCGTGGAATAAAAAAAATAGTCAAAGTCACTCTTCGAGACATCAAGGACACTCTTCAAGATATCAAAGACATTCTCAAACACTCCAAAAATTTACTCGCATCCTCAAAGTTATTCTCAGAGTCATCAAAGTTATTCCAAGAGACATCAAAAGTTAATCTAAGACATCTTCTTTCGTCAAAGTTATTTTTAGAGGCATCTGAAGTTTATTATGTAAGACATAAAAGTTATTCTCAGAGACATCAAATGTTATTCTCGAAGTCATCAAAGATATTCTCAGAGTCATCAAAGGTAATCTCTAACTCATTTTCGTTCAACATAGTAATTCTCTAAGTCATCAAAGTTAATCTTTGAGCCATCAAAAGTTATTCTCAGACTCACCTTCGTTCATCAGAGAAACTTTCCAAAACATCTTTGTTCATCAAAATTGTTTTCTAAGACATCAAAAGTTATTCTCTAAGACATCAAAGTCATTCTCAGTGTCATCAAAGGTAATATCTATCTCACTTTCGCTCATCAAAGTTAATCTTAGAGTCGTCAAAGGTAATCTCTAACTCACATTCGTTCATCAATGTTGATCTCTAAGTCTCCTTGGTTCATCAAAGAAATTCTCCTTCTTCCATCAAGTTATACTTTAAGACAACATTGTTGTTCTCTAAGACATCTTCAGGCATAAAATTTCTCTCCAAATACAACTAGTTCAGCTTTTCATATCAAACTTGCACTTCTGTTAAAATATATTTTCTTAGACACTTTACCTTTAAAACTGTTCTCTGTACAACACTGCTTAAACCTGCATAACCTATCCTCTCCACCCAATGTTACTTAGTTAACATAACGTTCCTAAACCTAACCTAACTTTACCATTCCTAACTTACCTTACCCTACCTAACTTACCTATCCTAACTTAAATAACCTAACTTAACTTACCTAACTTAACCTGTTTATCTAACTTACCTAACCTAACTTACACAACCTAACCAAACTTAGCCTAAATATCCTAACCTTACCTAACCTAACCTAACCTAACCTAACTTACATAACCCAACTTACCTAACCTAACTTACCCAACCTAACCTAACTTAGCCTAAATATCCTAACCTTACCTAACTTAACTAACCTAACCTAACCTACATAACCTAACCTAACTTACCTAACTTAACCTAACCAAACTTACCTTACCTAACTTACCTATCCTAACTTACCTATCCAAACCTAACCTAACCTGCTTAACATAACTTAACCTGCTTAACCTAACTTACCTAACTTAGCTTGCTTAACCTAACTTAACTTGCTTAACTTGCTTAACCTAACTTAACTTGCTTAACCTAACTTAACGTAACCTAACTTACCTAACTTAACTAACCTAACCCTACCTAACTTGCATAACCTAACTTAACTAACCTATCCCTACCTAACTTGCATAACCTAACTTAACTAACCTATCCCTGCCTAACTTGCATAACCTAACTTAACGTAACCTAACTTAAAGTAAAATACCTAACTTACGAAACCTAACTTACCCAAATTGACATAACTAACTTACCTAGGCTATCTCACCCAAACTTACGTAATCTAACTTGCATAAATATTCCTGCTTGTCTCTTGTGTTTCGTCATTCAATGCCTCATATTCATTTGTTCGTTTCAAGGGTTAATTTCTCAAATGGTCATTTTTGCATTTCAAGTGCTATTTGTTAAAGATTGGGTGTTTAAGCATTTCAAAGGATTTTTGTTATATATGGGCATTTACTCGTTTCAGGGGATAATTTCTCAAATGGTAATTTTTTGCATTTCAAGGGTTATTTGTTAAAGTTCATCAAGTTGCTCATAAGTTGTATTTATTATGTTTGTTATAATTGTTCTTATTCTTCCACCCATTACCTATCATCTTGTAATCTTAGTGTATTTATTAGGTTTTTATCATTTGTTCTTATTCCCCAAACCCATTAACCTAACCTCTTGTAATCTTAGTGTATTCATTATGTTGGTTATCATATGTTCTTATTTCCCAACCCTTTATCCTAACCTTTCAGATGTAGTTTCTTGTGTTTTATGTATGTGTTCATTATATTATCCTTTTTCTATCCTTTCAGATGTAGTTTTGTTTCCCTTTTTTGTATATTTTACCCAAACTCGCCATCCCGCTTAACCTTCCTTCCTTATTTTACTTTGTTTTCACATATAAGTTCATTCTTTATCTTAGTAATAATATAAGTACAGTAGTAAAGAGACAGATCTACTAAGACTTGAAATTGAGAAAAACAAGAGAGCTAGGGAGTGAGAGCATGAAAAGAGGAGAAAGGAGTAAGAGAGAGAGGGAGGAAGAGCATGGAAGCAAAGAAGAGGGAGAGTGAGTGAGAGTGAGAGCATGGGAGCACTACGACTTGAATTTGAGAAAAAGAAAAACTAAGTGAATGAGAGAGAGTGAGAGAATGGGAGCAAGGATACGAAAAGGATAATATAATGAACACATACATAAAACACAAGAAACTACATCTGAAAGGTTATGATAAAGTGTTGGGAAATAAGAACATATGATAACCAACATAATGAATACACTAAGATTAGAAGAGGATAGGTTAAGGGGTTTGGGGAATAAGAACAAATGATAAAAAACTTAATAAATACACTAAGATTACAAGAAGATAGGTAATGGGTGGAAGAATAAGAACAATTATAACAAACATAATAAATACAACTTATGAGCAACTTGATGAACTTTAACAAATAACCCTTGAAATGCAAAAAATTACCATTTGAGAAATTATCCCTTGAAACGAGTAAATGCCCATATATAACAAAAATCCTTTGAAATGCTTAAACACCCAATCTTTAACAAATAGCACTTGAAATGCAAAAATGACCATTTGAGATATTAACCCTTGAAACGAACAAATGAATATGAGGCATTGATTGACGAAACACAAGAGACAAGCAGGAATATTTATGCAAGTTAGATTATGTAAGTTTGGGTGAGATAGCCTAGGTAAATTAGTTATGTCAGTTTGGGTAAGTTAGGTTTCGTAAGTTAAGTTAAGTTAGGTATTTTACTTTAAGTTAGGTTACGTTAAGTTAGGTTATGCAAGTTAGGCAGGGATAGGTTAGTTAAGTTAGGTTATGCAAGTTATGTAGGGTTAGGTTAGTTAAGTTAGGTAAGTTAGGTTACGTTAAGTTAGGTTAAGCAAGTTAAGTTAGGTAAGTTAGGTTAAGCAAGTTAAGTTAGGTTAAGCAGGTTAAGTTAGGTTAAGCAGGTTAAGTTAGGTAAGATAAGTTAGGTAGGGTAAGTTAGGTTAGGTTAGGTTTGGATAGGTAAGTTAGGATAGGTAAGTTAGGATAGGTAAGTTATGTAAGGTAAGTTAGGTTAGGTATGTTAGGTAAGTTAGGTTAGGCTAGGTTAGGTTAGTTAAGTTAGGTTAGGTTAGGTAAGGTTTGGATATTTAGGCTAAGTTAAGTTAGGTTGGGTAAGTTAGGTTAATTAAGTTAGGTTATGTAAGTTAGGTTAGGTAAGGTTAGGTTATTTAGGCTAAGTTAGGTTAGGTTGGGTAAGTTAGGTTAGGTAAGTTAGGTTATGTAAGTTAGGTTATGTAAGTTAGGTTAAGCAGGTTAAGTTAGGTTAGGTTAGGTTATTTAAGTTAGGATAGGTAAGTTAGGTGGGGTAAGGTAAGTTAGGAATGGTAAAGTTAGGTTAGGTTTAGGAACGTTATGTTAACTAAGTAACATTGGGTGGAGAGGATAAGTTACGCAGGTTAAAGCAGTGTTGTACTGAGAACAGTTTTAAAGGTAAAGTGTCCAAGAAAATATATTTTAACAGAAGTGCAAGTTTGATATGAAAAGCTGAACTAGTTGTATTTGGAGAGAAATTTTATGCCTGAAGATGTCTTAGAGAACAACAATGTTGTCTTAAAGTATAACTTGATGGAAGAAGGAGAATTTCTTTGATGAACCAAGGAGACTTAGAGATCAACATTGATGAACGAATGTGAGTTAGAGATTACCTTTGACGACTCTAAGATTAACTTTGATGAACGAAAGTGAGATAGAGATTACCTTTGATGACAATAAGAATGACTTTGATGTCTTAGAGAATAACTTTTGATGTCTTAGAGAATAACTTTGATGAACAAAGATGTTTTGGAAAGTTTCTCTGATGAACAAAGGTGAGTCTGAGAATAACTTTTGATGGCTCTAAGATTAACTTTGATGACTTAGAGAATTACTATGTTGAACGAAAATGAGTTAGAGATTACCTTTGATGACTCTGAGAATATCTTTGATGACTTCGAGAATAACATTTGATGTCTCTGAGAATAACTTTTATGTCTTACATAATAAACTTTAGATGCCTCTAAAAATAACTTTGACGAAAGAAGATGTCTTAGATTAACTTTTGATGTCTCTTGGAATAACTTTGATGACTCTGAGAATAACTTTGAGGATGCGAGTAAATTTTTGGAGTGTTTGAGAATGTCTTAGATATCGTGAAGAGTGTCCTTGATGTCTCGAAGAGTGACTTTGACTATTTTTTTTATTCTACGAAGTATACTGTTACTTACGAAAGTGCTGAAAGAAGTTACATTTGACTATTTTTAGTTGAGGAAAGATATGAAAAATATGATGGCAGTGACTATTTTAGTACTCCACAAAGTATAAATGTCAGTTAAGAACAGCGATGATAGATATCTTTGGCTATTTTTTCTTACTTGACGACATATAATTTTAGTTACGAAGGTGCTGAAAGAAGTTTCCTTGACTATTTTTTAGCGAAGTGAAAGGTTACTTTAGTTAAGAACAATATTGGAAAAGAAGCTACAATTGACCATTTTCAGTTGAGAGAAGTGATATTTCAGTTAAGAAATGACAGGGAAACATGACGAATGTAACTATTTTTTGTTGACTGATGAATACTTTTAGTTAAACAAAAAGACAAAAACATGATGAACATGGCTTTTTCTGTTGATTGGCAGATATTTTTAGATAAGAAATGACAATGAAACATGATGAACAGGGTTATTTTCTGTTCACTATGGAATAAGTTTTGTTAAGAAATGATGAGAGTGATTATTTTCAGTTGATAGACGATGTATAAAGTTAGTTATGAACAGTATTGGAAAGTTTCCTTTGACTATTTTTAGCTAAGAAAAGGTTATTTAGTTACGAACAGTGTTGAACGAGATTAATCCTGACTGTTTTCTGTTAATTGATAAGTAATTTTTAGTTAAGAAGTTACAAGAAAAGTTTGCCTTTGTAAATTTGGTACTGAAAAAAGTGTAGATTTGTTTAAGAACAGTGTTGGTAAGAAATATTAAGTTGACTACGAGAATTACTTTGATGTAGTTTTGCAAATAAAACTGGATGACTGACTACATTTATTGGGGAACTGTAATGCGGTTGATAATATTTGACAAAGAACTAGTTACTGAATGGAAGAAACAATTGGTTTAAAGAAACAAAGAACATAGAAAATTGAGACTAAGTAAGGGAAAGAACACAGTGAACATACGGGGAACACAGAAAACTTGTAAGAAAAGTTGATGAACACAGTGAACATGCAGGGAATATGAACTTACAGAGAATATGAAGACCTGATAAGGAACTTAGGGAATACAAAGAATGAACACTGAACATGTGAAGAACAAGCTAAGAACATCGAGAACGTGAATATTGAGTATAAAAGTTGTACAGAGAACATATGATTACATGAAAACCCGACAAAGAACATAGTGAATACAAAGAATGATCAATGAACTTGTGAAGAACATAGAGAATATGACAAAGAATGTAGAAAACTTGCAAGTGTAGGTGATAAGCGAAGTGATCTTGTGAGGAACATGAACTTGTAGAGGAACATGAATATTGACAAAGAACGCAGAAAACATGGAAGGCAGCATGAATATTGAGTATAAAAGTTATAAAGAGAACATGCGATGCGCCTGAAAACATGACAAAGAACATAGTGAACATACGGGGAAAATGGTAGAAAACAGAGAAAAATTGAGAAAAACAGGTGAAAAAATTTGAACTGAGCATGCTGCGAATACTTGCTGAACATGAAGTGAACACAGAAAACATAGATGAGAATACGAAGAACACAGTGAATATAGAGAAAATATGAAAATACAGTAGGATTATTGAAGATTGGATAAGTTGGGGATGAGAAGGTAAGGGATGGTAAGTGTACGGTGAGGTTTTTACCGTGTGATTATTGCTTACTCGGGTAAACAAAAGGTATTGAGGGTAAGGTGTTATATGACCGTGTGAATATTACATAGCTGAGTACAAAAAGGGTATTAAAGGTAAAGATGTTTACTTTGATAGACTGGAGAGGGACTTGCTTTGAAATAATTTGATAAACATTGAACTAAGTGAAGAACATGAGTTAGAACTCGGTAATTTCAGTTTGATTTATTTGCAGGGGGTCTGAAAATGTAGTTGGGTGTATAAATCTCTGGGGGATTTGGACTGATAGTAATGAATTTACAGGAGTGAACTTGGACAGAGGCCTGAGCTAGAGTTTTATAATTATTTACATCATATTTACTATGTCTGAAACACAAAGGGTAAAAATTTTAGGGAAATTGATGGGTTATTTACAAAGATACGAGAGAGAACTAAGGTGGGGACGAGAGCCGGAGCTCGTTAACCGTTTTGATCTTATTTACGGTGTCTGAAATACAGAGGGTAAAAATTTCAAGGGAATTGATAGGATATTAACAAAGACTTGAAAGGGAAGTAGGGTGGGGGACGAGAGCTGGAGCTCAGTAACTGACTTGATCTTATTTACTATGTCTGAAATTTGACTGTTTAAAATTTCAGGGGGATTGGACTGCTAGTAGCAAAAATGTGGTCTCTGTCAAATTTGGGTCTTCAATTGAACTCTGATTAATTTCGATCATGAACTGGACTCTGAATATTTTAGGCACAAAGTGTACTCTGGCGAATTTTTGGTATAAACTGGACTCTGACGAAAATTGGGTAGAAAATGGACTCTGACGAATTTTGCCCACAAAGTGGACTCTGTTAATTTCCAGGGAAAAACTTGACTGATTATTTCTGTCTATAACTGGACTCTGAATATTTTTGGGTATAAAATGGACTCTGTCAAATTTTCACAGATTACAGGACTCTGACAAATTTTGCTAGCAAACTGGACTCTGATGAATTTCTGTTGTTGCTATTTGCGAGCAAATTGGACTTTTCATTTTTGGGTAAAAACTTGACTCTGACGAATTTCTTTTGATAATTGGACTGATCATTTTTGGGTAAAAACTTGACTCTGATTATTTGTCTATAACTGGACTCTGAATATTTTGGGCACAAAGTGAACCCTTGACGAATTTTCGGTATAAAACTTGACTCTAATGAAAATTGGTCTGAAAATGGGCTCTGTCGAATTTTGCTCACAAAGTGGACTCTGAAGAATTTTGAGCTTAAACTAATTTTCTGTCTAAAATGCATATAAAACTAAATGTCATGGCTAAGATGGCTGTTTACCTTAACAAAACGTCTAAGACATTATTCTCTGAAAATGGTCTTTTTACAAATTCGGTCATAAACATATAAATAAACTTCTATGATTATTTGAAACTCTGAAATATTTTCTTGAAACTGATCTCTGAAAAAAATTGGATTTCCACCTTAAGAACGGTTAACAAACTTCAATGAAATTATTCTCAGAAAATGGTCTTTGAAAAATCTGTTGTTTTGAAAACTGGTAAAATATGTTCGTAGAGTTTATCTATAAAACCTTGGGTAATAAACACGATATTTCTAAATTTTTTCTGTACGATTTTCCTACTTATTTTCCTCATAAGAACGCTTAACAAACTTCTAAAATCTCAGAAATTATTTTTCTCATAAGAATTCCTTAATTTCAAATCACTGACTGCCCAAATTCGCCTGAAAAACCCAGGGTACTATGGAGGATTTTTGACCTGAAAACCCTGGGTAATATCGATGATATTTCCCAAAAACAAAATTCCCCTGTGAGTCGTCATCGCTACTACTCCACACACCCCACCACACTACCACACACCCCACCACACTACCACACAACCCACCACACACCCCACCACACTACCACACACCCCACCACACTACCACACAACCCACCACACTACCACACACCCCACCACACTACCACACACCCCACCACACTACCACACACCCCACCACACTACCACACACCCCACCACACTACCACACACCCCACCACACTACCACACAACCCCACCACACTACCACACAACCCACCACACTACCACACAACCCCACCACACTACCACACACCCCACCACACTACCACACACCCCACCACACTACCACACACCCCACCACACTACCACACTCCCCACCACACTACCACACACCCCACCACACTACCACACACCCCACCACACTACCACACAACCCCACCACACTACCACACAACCCACCACACTACCATACACCCCACCACACTACCACACACCTCACCACACTACCACACACCTCACCACACTACCACACACCCCACCACACTACCACACAACCCCACCACACTACCACACACCCCACCACACTACCACACACCTCACCACACTACCACACACCCCACGACACTACCACGCACCCCACCACACTACCACACACCCCACTACACTACCACACAACCCCACCACACTACCACACAACCCCACCACACTACCACACACCCCCACCACACTACCACACACCCCACCACACTACCACACAACCCCACCACACTACCACACAACCCACCACACTACCACACAACCCCACCACACTACCACACACCCCACCACACTACCACACACCTCACCACACTACCACACACCCCACGACACTACCACGCACCCCACCACACTACCACACACCCCACTACACTACCACACACCCCACCACACTACCACACACCCCACCACACTACCACACACCCCACCACACTACCACACAACCTCACCACACTACCACACAACCCACCACACTACACCACACACCCCACCACACTACCACACACCCCACCACACTACCACACAACCCCACCACACTACCACACAACCCACCACACTACCACACAACCCCACCAAACTACCACACAACCCACCACACTACCACACACCCCACCACACTACCACACAACCCCACCACACAACCACACACCCCACCACACTACCACACACCCCACCACACTACCACACAACCCCACCACACTACCACACACCCCACCATACTACCACACACCCCACCACACTAACACACTCCCCACCACACTACCACACACCCCATCACACACCCCACCACACTACCACACAACCCCACCACACTACCACACAACCCACCACACTACCATACACCCCACCACACTACCAAACAACCCCACCACACTACCACACACCCCACCACACTACCACACAACCCCACCACACTACCACACAACCCCACCACACTACCACACACCCCACCACACTACCACACACCCCACCAAACTACCACACACCCCACCACACTACCACACACCCCACCACACTACCACACACCCCACCACACTACCACACACCCCACTACACTACCACACACCCCAACACACTGCCACACACGCCACCACACCACCACACCCCCCAAAAAAACTACCACACACCCCATCACAATACTACACAACCTGCCACACTACCACAGAACCCCACCGCACTACACACACCCAACCACACTACCACCACACACCCCTCCACACTACCACACACTCCACCACACTACCGCACAACCCCATCACACTGCCACACACCCCACCACACACCCCACCATACAACCACACACACTACCACACAGAGAGCAGAGAGTTACAGTGAGGGGTGAGACCTCAGATTGGCGAAAAGTCACCAGTGGAGTCTCACAGGGCTCTGTACTCGGACCTATCCTGATATACGTATATGATCTCCCAGAGAGTATAGACTCTGTTACGGACCCGAGTCCAGCGTCGTAGCACGGAGCAGTGACGATAACGCCATCTGTGAATCAGCTCCCGAAACCCCCTCCAAATGGACAGCGCCATCTTGTGAGGACAGGATATACCGGCCACAGGGGCTGGTTTCCCGTCTTAATCATCTCGTGACATTGCCGCTGCTGACCTCTGGTGAGGTGGCGCTTAGACAGCAACGCCATCTATGGAGTGGATAGGTGGACGTTTGTGTCTAAGCCTGTGAGTGAGGTGCCCTATAGTGTCATCAGTACTAATGACGTGTCTGATTACAGAGTCGACCTGGGACTGATGTATTGGACAGTGAGGCAGTCTACCCAAGGCAGCCATAGTCTCTCCACGTGTTTGCTGCAGAAGCTGTGAGCCACCCCCGGACGAACACTGTTGAGTGTGTTAGTCTGCCTGTGACGTGGCAGTACCAGGAATCGTCTTATCTGGGGGCTGGCTGGTGGGAGAGACTGGCCACTGTGGTGCAGAGAGAGGAGAGTGATCTGCGGAATCACACGAGGCTCCTGCCTAGGGCTCGCAACCCTAGTATCGATCGTGGAGTGGCCTACACAGCGGAGCTGATTGGAACCTGCCAGCTACAGGCTGGATTTGTGGTTGAAGGCCTCCACGACAGTGCACCCAGTGGGACTGTGATTTGGCTAGCCTATGGCCGGGGTAGATTCGCCGAAAGAATCAGAGGATTCATCGTGGGCCACGACGAAGAGAACCAGGGCTACTCATCGTGAGCACCGTGGAGCATCCCGTGTATTCAGAGGAAGACGATTCTGTACATTGTGTATTTATACCCCCCGTGTGACAGTTTATATATTTATTTATGGTGGTGGTGATTATATATATATATCTGAGCATTTGTATCCCTTCCCCTTTAATTTACTTGCATTACGGAACACACCACTTGAAAGCCACTACTAACTTGGGGCCGGATCACACTACCACACACCCCACCAAACAACCACTCAACCCCACCACACTACCACACACCCCACCAGACTACCACACATCCCACCACACTACCACAAACCCCCACCACACTACCACACACCCCATAACACTACCACACTTCCACACACTCTACCACAATACTACACACCCTACCACACTACCATACACCCCACCACACTACCACACACCCCACCACACTTCCACACACACCACAACACTACCACACACACCACAACACTACCACACACCCCATAACACTACCACATACCCCACTACACTACCACACACCCCACCACACTACCCCACGACAATACTAAGCAACCCCACTATACTACAACACACCCCACCACACTACCACATATTCCCACCCAGGAAACAATTTTAGGTTGTCACAACGTATCTGGAAAGTGTTGGAAAGTAGGGGCAACGTTTGTTTTCACGCATTAGATGCGTAATTTTGTGGATGTAAATACGTTTCTAAAACGTATTGCACGAAACTTTGGCTGAAACACAACACCACCAACAGCACCACCAGTGAACAGAACACCACCAACAGCACCACCAGTGAACACAACGACACTAGTTTACACAACACCATTGACCACTGGCACCCATACAAACAGTACCACCAGCACATGACGGTGGTGCAACACCGCATACAACACCACCAGTGAACACACTCTCACCAGCAACAATACCGCACACAGTACATCTGATGACCAACACCTCCACGATGGATAACCACGCTGAAGAAAGTCTCACTATCCTACAATGGAACTGCAATGGCGTTCGCAATAGAATTAATGACATCATACAATACGCTCGTGAACACCAAACTGACGTCATAGTGCTACAGGAGACAATGGTAGGTGATGACTTCAACCCAAAGTTCAGCGATAATCGCAAGTTCTCCCTGCCACATGGGGAAAGAAAACGGGGTCTCATCACTTTTGTAAATAACAACAATCCCGCACAGATTATTGATGACCTGCACATGGGGGATGAGTTTGAATCACTGGGAGTAACCCTTTACTTAAAAAATAATGCCCTACATATAATCAACCTATATGTGCCACAGAGTAAACTTGACCTTGACGCACTGCCTGAGTTTGTTAATGAAGAACCTACCCTGCTGGTTGGTGACCTGAATGCCAGACACCCACACTTTGGTGCCAACTCTCATCAGCCCAATGTCAATGGACGGAAACTGTCACTCTTTGTCAGGGGAAGTGAAAACCTTAGGGTCCTGGGTGATGAACAGCCAACTCACCTCAGAGGAGGAAGATTAGACTATGCTCTCCTGCTGAATGCACATGACACGGATGCCAGTACACACATTGTGCATAGGTTATGTAGTGACCATTGGGCACTGATTACCACCGTCGACATGAGCAAGAGAAGGAAAGAGACAAATAAAAGAAAAAGGTTATCACTCGGACCAGATATGAGGCCGCACTTCATGAACAGGATGAGTGACTGGTTCACGGAATACCAAATCCCAGAAGACATTAACACATTTGTTGATGACCTTAACCACCAAATTGAGAGCTGTCTAAGAGTTCCACGCCGTACGCCTGGGCGAAGTAACCCTCAGAGGAAGAAAATAAAATGGTATGAGAATGATTACATAAAGATGCTTAACGCGAATGTGCGAGACATGAGTAGAGTACCGGAGACATCCCACTGAAAGTAACCAAGAGTTGTTTAAAACTGTGTGTCAAGTAGCCAGGGAAGAGAAGATTAAAGAGCGGGAAAGACAATGGCTTGAGTTCACTAGCTCTATTGGACGGGAAACATCTGCAAGACAAGTGTGGGCAAAAATTCAGATAGCTAAGGGGGGCAGAGCCCGGCCTGCGGCTCACAAAGACCCCCAGGGTAAGGCTGAGGAACTAATTCACAAGTGGAGTGATGCAGCATCCTCCTCCTCCCTCCCTGCAGAAATCAGCAGGGAACAGCTCCTGCGACATGATGACAGAAGAATTAGGATAACAAGAGCACTGTCTAGTGATGACGAATATGGGGAACCAATCACAGCCCAAGAAGTAAGGGGCGCTATGAAAAAGGGTAAAAGTACAGCACCTGGTGAAGATGGCGTCACCTACGACATACTCAATGCACTGTGTGAAGTGTCTGGGAATCCACTACTCCACCTGTTTAACAAGTCATTCCTAAGTGGAGTGTTGCCCACACAATGGAAACACGCAATATTTATTCCCATACCGAAGCCCAATGACCCTGGTAATTACAGACCTATCAGCCTCGTGTCATGCACTTGCAAGATGCTTGAAAGGATCATCCTAAACCGACTGTTGCACAAAATAGGCAGGTTAGGGGAAGGGGTCAATGGATTTGTTAAAGGACGGAGCACAGCAAATTGTATAGTTAATTACTTGGCTAATGACACGGCTAGGTACTCTGTATTTGTTGACATCAAAGGAGCCTTCGACAAAGCACAGGGGATTGCGATCCTGGACGAGCTTGCATGCATGGGTGTCAAGGGGAGACTCATGAAATGGGTTGAAGACTACCTCACAGGAAGGAAAGCCATGGTTTGCTTCAATGGAGCAGTCTCCAGAACAATGAATATGGAACTCGGGACCCCCAAGGCGGAGTCTTAAGCCCTACACTATTCAATGTACTTATGAACGCCATTGCAAATATTGATTTTCCGGAAGGAACACAACAAGTGGGATATGCAGATGATGTCCTAATACAAGCTCCCACCTTGGGAAAAATTGAACAGTCCATTGAACTCCTCGGAAGGAAATGTATTGAGCTCGGTTTCACTCTCTCCACAAACAAGAAGAAGGCATACTCCCATCACAAGCGGAGAGCAAATGAAGAACTGCAAATTAATGGTGTAACACTTGAATGGGTTGACCACTATCGGTACCTTGGCGTCACTGTCGGCTCTAATAAGGGAAAGAAAGAGGAGCTCAATCAACTCATAGGAACATGCAAAAGTCGACTCAGGGCACTGAAAGCTATGACCTGGAATGGACATGGAGCCTCTAATGTCGTGCTCAAAATGATGTACACAGCCTATGTGCGCTCCGTCATAGACTATGCCGCACCAGTACTGTGCACCTACTCCCAAAGCGATATGAAAAGGCTTGAAAGCATTCAAAATGAAGCCATGACAATCATTCTTGGAGTCCCAAGAACTGCCAAAACGTCTAATCTACGAGAGGAGTTGTCCCTTCCCAGTGTTAAAAGCAGAATTCAGGAGCTGAATGCTAAGCTTGCAATTAGGATAGCCAGAGATCCCCATTACAATGATATTGCCAAGAAAAAACTGAGCTCTGTGCTACTTTCAGGGGGAAACAGGAGAAGCAAAAAATGGCATCACAGAGCAGTCTGCTACCTTGAAGAGCTTCACCTGCTTGAGCAAGCCCGTGAGCTCCTGCCTGTAGAGAGGTTACCTCCCTGGGAGGATGACTCATGCAATGAAATGGCAATGAAAAAATCCAACATGATACCACAAGAAATGAGGCACAAGTATCTCGAGGAAATTTATAAAGAAGCCGGAGATGAACTAGATCAAATCTACACTGACGGGTCATCTAATCCTATCAATGGCAGGGCTGGTGCAGCATACACGGTAATCAAGGATAATACCTTCCAACGCAGAAATGAAGAAAAAGCACGCATTGAGAACTATGCCTCTTCAACGCAAGCAGAGCTAACTGCCATTGTTATGGCGTTAAGGTTTCTTGAACGAAACACTAATGGTGCAGTGATTTGCACCGATTCAAAAGCAGCACTGCAAAGCCTAAGTAAAAATCAGGCAGAAAATCTTGCAATAGTCGCTGAAATCAAGAGAGCTGTGAGAGTACTTACCAATCAGGGAAGAGTCATCAAGTTTCTGTGGATCCTCTCCCATGTTGGAATATGTGGAAATGAACGAGCAGATGTGCTGGCTGCTGAAGGCGCTGAAGGAGACCATATTGAATACTTCATACCCAAGACTCAACTACAAATTAGAGGTATTATCAGGCAACATCACCGTGACAAGGTAACTGAGGAAAGGAGGATAGAAGCACAAACCAGTGAATCTGTACGATGGTACAACATGGTTGCAGCTGGCAATCCCAATCAGTATGGCCGAAGAGGAGGACGACGAGGGAGAGAATCTGTAATAGCGAGAATCCGTCTTGGATACAAATATCCATGGAGATTTGGAATGGAAACAACAGTTGATCAGCGAAGTTGCAGAATCTGTGGTGAGAGTGATGGACACCGCCTTGACCACTATCTACGTGAATGTGAACACCTGAGAGACATTAGGAATAACTGTAGAATAATAAACCCCACATTGTTTGAGTTAGGAAAACACTATTTGTCAAATATTGATACTGTTCTTAAAAGATTTCCCCATTTTGCACCCGCAAGATAACGCAAGCTTTTAAGGGTTGATAAATGTTAATCTTCTTGTTTGAGGAGCTGTTCACTTGAGACAGTTAAGCAAGTCCCAGCTGTGTCTGGGTACAAGTGACAGGATGAACAACCCAGCGGGTTTTCTTCCTATTGGGGAGTGTTGTACATTCTGCTATGGCGGTATGTTCACTCACAAGATGAGTGGCGCTGCCCAATAAACTCGCCCCTCGGGGCAAAATTTAAATTTAAAATTTTGGCTAAAAAAAATTTGAAACCTTCTGGCAACCTTAAATGTTTCATAAACGTAGTTTTTTATTACTGTTATTTATATAAATGTAGAAATATAAAAGTATATTTCAACATTTAGTAAAAAGAAACAAGATCATAATAAAGGTTAATTCATCATTTTTACTCATATTTTTAGGAAGAGGTCGAGGAGGAAGAATTCCAGGTAAGAGGAGGAGGTCGAGGAGGAAGGAGGAGGTCGAGGCAGAGGAGGAAGGAGGATAAGGTAGAGTAGGAAGTTAAAGAGAACGTTGAAGATGAAGGAGGAGGAGGAGGAAGGAGGAAGAGGGCGAGGAGGAATGAAAAAGGCGAAGAGGGAGGAGGAGGAGGGCGAAGAGGAAGGAGGAGGAGGCGAGCGAGGAGGAAGGAGGAAGAGGGCTAGGAAGGAGGAGGGCGAGAAGGAAGGAACAGGAGGTCGAGGAAGAAGGAGGAGGAGGGCGAGAAGGAAGATGGAGGAAGAAGGAGAGCAAGGAGGAAGGAGGAGGAGGAGGGCGAGGAGGAAGGAGGAGGAGAAAGAGAGCAAGGAGGAAGGAGAAGGACGAGGAGGAAGGAGAGGGAGAAGAGCAAGGAGGAAGGAGGAGGAGGAGGGCAAGGAGGAAGGAGGAGGAGGCCGAGAAAAAAAGAGGTGGAGGAAGAAGGAGGGCAACGAGGATGGAGGAGTAAGAGGGCAAAGAGGAAGGAGGAAGGCGAGAAGGAAGGGCGAGGAGGAGGGAGGAGGGCGAGAAGTAAAGAAAGAGGAGGAGGGCGAGGAAGGAGAAGGGCGAAGATGGAGGAGGAGGAACGAGGAGGAGGAAGGAGGAGTAGGGCGAGGAGGAAGGAGGAGAAGGGCGAGGAGGAAGGAAGAGTAGTAGGGCGAGGATGGAGAGGGAGGAGGAGGCGGGTGAGGAGTAAGGAGGAGGGCGAGAAGGAAGGAGGAGGAGGACGAGAAGGAAGGAGGAGAGCACGAGGACGAAGGAGGAGGAGGAGGGCGAGGAGGAAGGAGGAAGAGGGCGAGGAAGAAGGAGGAGAGCGAGGAGGAGGGAGAGAAAGAAGGAATAAGAGGTCGAGGAGGAGGGAGAGGAGGAAGAAGGAGGAGAAGGAGAGCGAGGAGGAAGGAGGAAGAGATCCAGGTAAGAGGGTGAGGTCGAGGAGAAAGGAGGAGGGAGAGGAGGAGGAAGGAGGAAAGAGGAGGAGAGCGAGGAGGAAGGAAGAAGAGGGTTAGGAAGAAGGAGGAGGGCGAGAAGGAAGGAATAGGAGGTCGAGGAGGAAAGAAGATGAGGGCGAGGAGGAGGGTAAGGAGGAAGGAGGAGGAGGAGAGCAAATAGGAAGAAGGAGGGCGAGGAGGAAAGACAGGGAAGAGAGCAAGGAGAAAGGAGGAGGAGGGCGAGGAGGAAGGAGGAGGCGAGCGAGAAGGAAGGAGGAGGAGGTAGAAGGAGGGCAAGGAGGAAGGAGGAGGAGGATGGCGAGGAGGAAGGAGGAGGAGGGCGAGGAGGAAGGAGGAGGAGAGCAAAGAGGAAGGAGGAGGAGGGCAAGGAGGAAGGAGGAGGAGGAGGCCGAGGTGGGAGGTGGAGGAAGAAGGAGGAAGAGGGCGAGAGGAAGGAGGAGAGGGAGGGCGAAGAGGAAGGAGGAAGAGAGGGAGGAGGAGGAGGGCGAGGAGGAAGGAGGAGGGCGAGGATCGAGGATTAAGGAGGGTGAGAAGGAAGGAGGAAAAGGGCGAGGAGGAAGGAGGAAGAGGGAGAAGAGGGAGGAGGAGTAGGGGAAGGAGGAAGAGGGCGAGGAGGAAGGAGGAGGGCGAGGAGGAAGGAGCAAGAAGAAGGAGGGCGAGGATGGAGGAGAGCGATGAGGAAGGATGAGGAGGAGAGCGAAGAGGAAGGAGTAGGAGGATGGCGAGGAGGAAGGAGGAGGAGGGGGCGAGGAGTAAGGAGGAGTAGTAGAGTGAGGAGGGAGAGGGAGAGGGAGGAGGAGGCGGGTGAGGAGTAAGGAGGAGGGCGAGAAGGAAAGAGGAGGAGGACGAGTAGGAAGGAGGAGGGCAAGGAGGAAGGAGGAGGGCGAGAAAGAAGGAGGTGGAGGAAGAAGGAGGGCAAGGAGGAAGGAGGAGAAAGGAGGGCGAGGAGGAAGGAGGAGTAAGAGGGCGTCGAGGAAGGAGGAGAAGGAGAGCACGAAGAAGAAGGAGGAGGAAGAGGGCGAGGAAGGAGGAGGAGGAAGAGGGCTAGGAAGAAGGAGGAGGAAGAGGGCGAGGAAGGAGGAGGAGGAAGAGGGCGAGGAAGGAAGAAGAGGGCGAGGAAGGAGGAGAGCGAGGAGGAGGAGGGCGAGAAGGAAGGAATAGGAGGTCAAGGAGGAGGGAGGGCGAGGAGGAAGGAGGAGGAGGAGGGCGAGGAGAAAGGAGGAAGAATTCCAGGTAAGTGGATGAGGTCTAAGAGAGAGGAGGAGGTCGAGGAGGAAGGAGGAGGAGGGCGAGTAGGAGGAAGGAGGAGGAGGGTAAGGAGGAAGGAGGAGAAGGGCGAGGAGGAAGGAGCAGGAGTGCGAGGAGGAAAGAGGAGGGGAGCGAGGAGGAAGAGGGCGAGGAAGAAGAAGATGGAGAGTGAGGAGGAGGAGGGCGAGAAGGAAGGAATAGGAGGTCGAGGAGGAAGGAGGAAGAGGACGAGGAAAAAGAATGAGGAGAGCAAAGAGGAGGGCGAGAAGGAAGGAATAAGAGGGCGAGGAGGAAGGAGGAGGAGGGCGAGGAGGATGGAGGAGGAAGGCAAGGAGGAAGGAGGAGGAGGGCGAAAAGGAAGGAGGAGGGAGAAAAGGAAGGAGGAGGATGTTAAAGAGGAGGTTAAGGAGGAGAAGAGCCAGGAGAAAGGAGGAGTAGGAGGTGGAAGAAGAAAGAGGAGTTGGTAAGGTAGAAAGGTTGCAGAGGAGGAGGTCGAGAAGGAGGAGGAAGGAGGAGGAAGAGGTCAAGGAGGAAGGAGGAAAAATTCAAGGTAGAAGGATGAGGTCGAGGAGGAAGGAGAATGATCTTGAGGAGGAAGGAGGAGGATATCAAGGAGGAAGGAGGAGGACGAGGTCGAGGCAGAGGAGGAAGGAGAATGAAAAAGAGGAAGGAGTAGGTCTAAGAAGAAGGAGGAAGAAGGGGGAGAAGAAAGGAGGGGGGAAAGGGGGGAGAGAGGAGGGGTTAGAGAAGGGGAAGAGGAGGGGGGAGGGGTAAGAGAAGGTGGGTAAGGAGAGGGGAGGGGCAAGAGATGGGGGGATGAGAAGGAAGGGGAAGAGAGGAGGGGGCAAGAGAAGGGGGGGATGAGGAGGAAGGGGAAGAGAGGAAGGACAAGAGAAGGGGGGATGAGGAGGATGGGGAAGAGGCAGGGGAGGGGTAAGAGAAGGGGGATGAGGAGAAAGGGGAAGGGAGGAGGGGTAAGAGAAGGGGGATGAAGAAGAGGAAGAGAGGAGGGGCAAGAGAAGGGGGGGGGTGAGGAGGAGGGGGGTGAGGAGGAAGGGGAAGAGAGGAGGGGGGCAAGAGAAGGGGGGATGAGGAGGATGGGGAAAAGGAGGGGCAAGAGAAGGGGGATGAGGAGGAAGGTAAAAAGGCGGGGGAGGAGTATGAGAAGGGGGGGATGAGGAGGAAGGGGAAGAGAGGGGCGGCAAGAGAAGGGGGGATGAGGAGGAAGGGGAAGAGGGGAGGGGTAAGAGAAAGAAGGGGAAGAGCAGGGGAATGAGGGGGTGATGGTCACTACACGCGGGTATAAACACTGGACCACCCGGGTGATGGTCAGCTGACTACTACTGACCCTCGCCTGTTGGGGCCCTTACGACAACCCTCGCTGCCTCACCAACTTGCAGTGTTCACTTAATAATATTAATTTAATTCATTAGTAAAATGGGAGATAAAGTTCTGTAAAACATTATTATCTGATTCTTTATTTTTCTTGCTGTATTTGATGAAGATGAACACACCATAGTCATCTACCAAGACATGCCTGTATAATCCAGCGCCCTAACACGTCATGGCAACTCTGTAGGCCTACAGTGTATAAGCTCCATGCCTCACACAGGTCCCGTTACACTTCCTCCCCATCTTCCCCTCTTCCCTCTTCCCTTCTTCCCCCCTCCTCTTCCCCTTCCTCCTCCTCAATTCCTTTCTCTTACCCCTCCCCTCTTCCCTTCCTTCACATCCCCCCCCCTTCTCTTACCCTTCCCCCCTCATCCTCCTTCTCTTACCCCGTACCCCATTCACTTACCCACTCCCTTTTCCCCCTCCTCTTCCCATTCCTCCTCATCCCCCTTCTCTTTCCCCTCCCCTCTTCCCCTTCCTCCTCATTTTCATCCTCCTTCTCATCTCCATCCTCCCCTCCTCATCATCCACCCTTCTCTTACCCCTCCCCCTCCTCTTCCCCTTCTTTTACCCTTCCCTCCTCCTCTTCCTCTTCTCTTACCCCTCCCCCTGCTTACCCCCCCTTCTCTTACTTCTTCCCCCTACCCTCACCCTCTCCTCGTCCACTTCCTTCTCATCCCCCTTCCCTCACTACCCCTCTTCGCCCTCCCCCTCTTACCTCTACTTCTTCTACCCCTGCTATTCCCCCCCTCCTCTTCTCCTTAGTTCCCCCCTCCCCGACGTCCTCCTCCTTGCACCTCCTCCCCCTTCTTCCTCCTTCCTCCTAGACCTACTCGTTCCTCCTCCTCCTCCTTCCTCCTCTGCCTCAACCTCCTCCTCCCCCTCTTCATCCTCCTCCTCGAGCTGCTCTATCTTCTACTCTCCCTCCTCCTCCTCGCCCACCTCTTCCTTCCTCCTCGTTGTTCCTTAATCCTCGCCCTCCTCCTCCTCGCCCTCTTCCTCCTTCCTCCTTGCTCTCCTCATTCCAACTCTCCTTCCTCCTCGCCCTCCTTCCTCCTCGCCCTCCTCCCCCTCCTTCCTCCTTCCTCCTCGCCCTCATCCTCCTTCCTCCTCGCTCTCCTCCTCCTCGATCTCCTCCTCCTTTCTCCTAGCCCTCCTTCTCCTTCCTCCTCGTTCTGTTCCTTACTCCTCGTCCTCCTCCTCCTCCTTCCTCCTCGCCCTTTTCCTCCTTCCTCCTCGCCCTCCTCCTCATCCTTCCTACTCGCCCTCCTCCTTTCTCCTCGCCCTCGTCCTCCTTCCTCCTCCTTCCCAGGAAACAATTTTAAGTTGCCACAACGTATCTGGAAAGTAGGGGCAACGTTTGTTTTCACGCATTAGATGCGTAATTTTGTGTGGATGTAAATAAGTTTCTGAAACGTATCGCACGAAACGTTGGCTAAAAAAAAATTGAAACCTTGTGGCAACCTTAAATGTTTCATAAACGTAGTTTTTTATTGTTGTTATTTATATAAATGTAGAAACATAAAAGTGTATTTCAACATTTAGTAAAAAGTAAAGATCATAATAAAGGTTAATTCGTCATTTTTATTCATTTTTTTAAGAAGAGCTCGAGGAGGAAGGAGGCGGAGATCGAGGAGGAAGGAGGAGGAGGGCGAAGAGGAATGAGGAGGGCGAGGAGGAAGAAGGAGGAAGAAGGAGGAGAGCAAGGAGGAAGGAGGAGGGCGAAGAGGGAGGAAGAGGAGGAAGGAGGAGGAGGGCTAGGAGGAAGGAGGGAGACGAAGAAGAAAGAGGAGGAGGGAGAGGGAAGAGGTGGAAGAGAAGTAAGGAGGAGGGCGAGAAGGAAGGAGGAGGAGGACGAGAAGGAATGATGGGGAGGAGGAGGGCGAGGAGGAAGGAAGTGGGCGAGGAGGGAGTAGGAGGTCGAGGAAGAAGGAGGGCAAGGAGAAGAGCGAGGAGCAGGAGGGCGACCAGGAAAAAGAAGGAGAGGAAGGAGAAAGGAGGAGGAGGAAGGAGGAAGAGGAGGACGAGAAGGAAGGAGGAGTAAGAGGACGAAGAGGAAGGAGGAGGAGGGGCAAGAGAAAGGGGGGTATGAGAAGGCAGGGGTAGAGCAGGGGGAGGGGTAAGAGAAGACAGGGGCTGAGCAGGGGGAGGGGGTGATGGTCACTACGCGCGGGTATAAACACTGGACCACCCAGGCAATGCTCAGCTGGCTACTACTGGCCCTCGCATTGTGACCCACATCACAACCCTCGCTGCCTCACCAACTTGCAGTGTTCACTTAAAAATATTAATTTAATTCATTAGTAAAATGGGAGATAAAGTTATGCAAAACATTATTATCTGATTCTTTATTTTTCTTGCTGTATTTGATGAAGATGAACACACCATAGTCATCTACCAAGACATGCCTGTATAATCCAGCGCCCTAACACGTCATGGCAACTCTGTAGGCCTACAGTGTTCATGTCCCAGCCGTCACACAGGTCCCTTTACACTCCCTCTTTTCCTCTCTTCCATCTTCCCCTCTTCCCCCCTCCTCTTTCCCATTCCCTTTCTCTTACCCCTCCTCTTTCCCTTCCTTCACATCCCCCCCTTCTCTTACCCTCTCCCCCTCCTTATCCCACTTCCCTTACCCCTCCCCCTCCTCTTCCCCTTCTCTTACCCCTCCTCTTTCCCCCTTCTCTTACCCCTCCCCCTCCTTAGTCCCCTGTTCTCTTACTTCTTCCCACTACCCTCACCTCCTCCTCTTCCTCTTCCTTCTCATCCCCCTTCCCTCACTCCTCCTCTTCATCCTCTCCCGTTTCCCTCTACTACTTCTTCCCCTGCTATTCTCCCCCCTCCTCTTCTCCTCCTTCACTTAGTTCCCCCCTCCCCAACGTCCTCCTCCTTGCACCTCCTCCTTCCCCCTCCCCCGTCCTCCTAGACCTACTCTTTCCTCCTCTACCTCATCCTCCTTCCTCCTCTGCCTCGACCACCTCCCACACTTCCTCCTCCTCCTCCTCCTTCCTCCTCGTTCTGTTCCTTACTCCTCGCCCTGCTCCTCCTTCCTCCTCACCCTCTTCCTCCTTCCTCCTTGCCCTCTTCCTCATTCCACCTCTCCTTTCTCCTCTTCCTCCTCGCCCTCCTTCTCCTTCCTCCTCACCTTCCTCTTTCCTCCTCACCCTCCTCCTTCCTCCTTACCCTCCTCCTCCTCCTTTCTCCTCGCCCTCCTTCTCCTTCCTCCTCGCCCTCCTCCTTGCTCTCCTCCTCCTTCCTCCTCGCCCTCCTCACCATCCTCTTTCCTCCTCGTCCTCCTTCTTCCTCGCCCTCCTTCTTCCTCCTCACCATCCTCCTTCCTCCTCACCCTCCTTCTTTCTCCTCGCCCTCCTCCTCCTTCCACCTCACCTTCCTCCTAACTCTACTCCTACTTCCTCCTCACCCTACTCCTCCTTCCTCCTTGCCCTACTCCTTCGTCCTCGCTCTCCTCCTCCTCCTCCTTCTTCCTCACCCTCCTCCTCCTTCCTTCTCGCCCTCCTCCCTGCTCCTCGCCCTCCTCACTCCTCCTCGCCCTCCTCCTTCCTCCTCGTCCTTCCTTCTCGCCCTCCTCCTCCTTGAATCTGTGGAATCTGTGGAAATGAATGAGCAATTGTGCTGGCTGCTGAAGGCGCTGAAGGAAATCACGTTGGTTTCATTTTGGATACAAATGTCCATGGAAATTCAGAATGGAAACAATTATAGTTGAACATGCAGAGGAGTGTAAGAATCTGTGGTGAGAGTGAAGGACACAGCCTTGACAACTATACTTCAGAGAATGTAAACGTGTAAACATCGAGAATGTAGAACAACAAAAAGTCTTCAGAATCTTTCACACCGCTATTAAGCAACATTTACAATTTGTATAAATTATTTTAGGGAATAATACATATATTTTATATATAAACTTGATATTAGTGTTTAGTGGAATACATTAGGAGTCAAATTGTGTTAAAAAGAGCGATTTTTAGAAAATTTAGAAAACTATACTTTTTCTGATCATAGCTAACTAAATGTATTTTGAAGGTTTAATTCAATCAATAAATATCATTCACAATTTGTTAATGAATTTTACAAAAAAACTCCATAAAATTTATATTTAAACATGTAAAAACTATTTGTAATACATTAGGAACAAAATAGTTGTAGAAAAACAATTTATTATATAACCTTTGTGTTTGGATTTTTGGATTAAAAGTTCCTCAAAGGCTCTCCTGCACCATTCTCAATGGAAGTCATTCCTACACCTATGGGAAGAGATAGACGAACGTTTTCTAGATGATTTGTGTTTGCTGGGAGAGGAGGGGGATGAGGGGAAGAAAGGAGGGGGAAATGAAGGGGACGAGGAGGAAGGGTAAGAGGAGGGGGAGGGGTAAGAGAAGGGGAGGATGAGGAGGGAGGGGCAAGAGAAGAGGGGATGAGGAGGAAGGGGAAGAGGGGAGGGATAAGAGAAGTAAGGGGTAGAGCAGGGAGAGGGGTGATGGTCACTACGCGCGGGTATAAACACTGGCCCACCCGGGTGATGGTCAGCTGACTACTACTGACCCTCGCCTGTTGGAACCCTCACGACAGCTGTCGCTGCCTCGCCAACTTGCAGTGTTCACTTAATAATATTAAAATAATTCATTAGTAAAATCGGAGATAAAGTTATGCAAAACATTATTATCTTATTTTTTATTTTTCTTGCTGTATTTGATGAAGATGAACACACCATAGGAATCTACTAAGACATGCCTGTTTAATCCAGAGCCCTAACACGTCATGGCAACTCTGTAGGCCCACAGTGTATAAGCTCAATGCCTCACACAGGTCCCGTTACACTTCCTCCCCATCTTCCCCTCTTCCCTCTTCCCTTCTTCCCCCCTCCTCTTCCCCTTCCTCCTCATTCTCTTACCCCTCCCCTCTTCCCCTTCCTTCACATTCCCCCTTCTCTTACCCCCTCCCCCATCCTTATCCCACTTCCCTTACCCCTCCCCCTCCTCTTCCCTTTCTCTTACCCCTCCTCTTCCCCCCTTCTTAGCTCTACCTCTCCTTAGCCCCCCCATTCTCTTACTTCTTCCCCCTACCCTCACTCCCTCCTCTTCCCCTTCCTTCTCATCCCCCCTTCCCTCCTTCCTCCATGCCATCCTCCGTACTTCTCGGCCTCTTCCTCCTCGCCCTACTCCTCCTTCCTCCTTGCCCTACTCCTTCTTTCTCCTCGCCCTCCTCATCCATCCTCCTCGCCCTCCTCCTCCTCCTTCCTCCTCGCCCTCCTCCTCTTTCATCCTCGCTCTCCTCCTCCTTCCTCCTCGTCCTCCTCCTCACCATCCTCCTCGCCCTCCTACTTCCACCTCGCTTTCCTCCTCGCCCTCCTCCATACTCCCCTCCCTCCTAGCCCTACTCATCCTTCCTCCTCGCTCTACACCTCTTTCCTCCTCGCCCTCCTCCTCCTTCCTCCTCGCCATACTGCTCCTTGCTCCTCGCCCTACTCCTCCTTGCTCCTCGCCCTACTCCTCCTTCTTCCTCGCCCTCCTCCTGCCTCCTCGCCCTACTCCTCCTTTCTCCTCACCCTCCTCCTTCCTCCTCGCCCTCCTCTTCCTTCCTCCTCCTTTGTCCTCGCTCTCCTCCTTCCTCCTCACCATCCTCCTTCCTCCTCCTCCTCCTCGCCCTCCTCACAATCCTCCTTCCTCCTCGTCCTCCTCCTTCCTACTCACTATCCTCCTCGTCCTCCTCTTCCTCGCCCTCCTCCCATTTCCACCTCACCCTCCTCCTTCCTCCTCGTCCTACTCATTCTTCCTCGCCCTCCTCCTCTTTCCAACTAGCCTTCCTCCTCCTTCTTCCTTTCCCTAGTCCTCCTTCCTCCTTGTTCTACTCCTCCTACCACCTCCTCCTCGCCCTCCTCCTCCTCGCTCTACTCCTCCTTCCTCCTCCTCCTTCCTCCTTACCCTCCTCCCTTCTCGCCCTTCTCCCTGCTCCTCGCCCTCCTCCCTCCTCCTCACCCTCCTCCTCCTTCCTCCTCACCCTTCTCCTCCTTCCTCCTCATCCTTCCTTCTCGCACTCCTCCTCCTTGAATCTGTGGAATCTGTGGAAATGAATAAGCAAATGTGCTGGCTGCTGAAGGAAACCACGTTGGTTTCATTTTGGATACAAATGTCCATGGAGATTCAGAATGGACACAAATATAGTTGAGCATGCAGAGGAGTGTAAGAATCTGTGGTGAGAGTGAAGGACACAGCCTTGATATGTATACTTCAGAGAATGTAAACATGTAAACATTGAGAATGTAGGACAACAAAAAGTCTTCAGAATCTTTCACACCGCTATTGAGCAACATTTACAATTTATATAAATTATTTTAGGGAATAATACATATATTTTATATATAAACATGATATTAGTGTTTAGTGGAATACATAAGGAGTCAAATTGTGTTAAAAAGAGCGATTTTTAGAAAATTTAGAAAACTACTTTTTCTGATCATAGAATAACTAAATGTATTTGGAAGGTTTCATTCAGCCATTAAATATCATTCACAATTTATTAATGAATTTTACAAAAAAAATCCATAAAATTTATATTTAAACATGTAAAAACTATTTGTAATATATTAGGAAGAAAATAGTTGTAGAAAAACAATTTATTATAAAACCTATGTGTTTGGATTTTTGGATTAAAAGTTTCTCAAAGGCTCTCCTGCACCATTCTCAATGCAAGTCATTTCTACACCGATGGGAAGAGATAGATAAACGTTTTCTATACGATTTGTGTTTGCTGGATTCTTCCTCTCCTTCCTCCTGGTCCTCCTCCTCCTTCCACCTCGCCTTCCTCCTCGTCCTACTCCTTCTTCCTCGCCCTACTCCATCTTCCTCCTCGCCCTCCTCCTCCTTCCTCCTCGCCCTACTTCTCCTTCCTCCTCCGTCCTCGCCCTCCTGCTCTTTCCTCGTCAGCCTCCTCCTCCCTAAGTGCAGTATGGATGCACTTCCATACTCCCCTTCCCCTCCTCTTATATGACTTCTGTAGTTCTGAAGTGTTGCATGGTGAGTTGTACTCACCTACATGCACTTCCCTAGTTGATCTCATGCAGTTGTACTTACCTTCTTGTATCCATCTAGCAGTGTTCACCAAGGTGTACTCACCTAGCAACATGTACTCTCCTAGTTGCACTCATGTTGTTGTACTTGCCTAGTTGTACTCACCTATTTGTATATCAGTAATATTTAATGTAAAATCTACTATAATACAGATGCATGTGATAAAGAGGTATTGTGATGCACTCTAATTTTTATTAGAAAAAAATGCTAGATTAAATGTTGCGTGTGTCCTTCATACACCTATGCAGCAACACTTTCCATTTATGTTGATGTATTATGCATAAAGTACCAAAATAAAAATTTAAACATAAAAACAGTATTACTGAATACAGCATTTAACAAACAGGGATATAAAAACAATTTTTAGCAAGATCATAATAGAAAGTAAATATTCCACATAGTTTATAAAACTATAAAATTATAGTTTATAAAAAAACAATAGTTTTTTCTGGTGTCCTGCCAGCAAACTAGCCTGTCTATCCTCCTGCCAGCCTACTACGTGTCTGGCGACCTGCCAACATACTAGTTTTTCTGGGGTCCTGCCAGCATACTAGCCTGTATATCGTCATGCCAGCCTACTAGCCTGTCTGGCGTCCTGCCAGCCTACTAGACTGTCTATCGTCCTGCCAGCCTACTAGACTTTATCGTCCTGCCATCCTACTAGCCTGTCTATCGTCCAGCCAGCCTACTAGCTTGTCTGGTGTCCTGCCAGCTTACTAGCCTCTCTGGTGTCCTGTCTGCCAGCTTACTAGTCTGTCTGGCGTCCTGCCAGCTTACTAGCCTCTCTGGTGTCCTGTCTGCCAGCTTACTAGTCTGTCTGGCGTCCTGCCAGCCTACTAGCCTGTCTGGCGTTTTTCTAGCCTACTAGACTGTCTATCGTCTTGCCAGCCTACTAGCTTGTCTATCCTCCTGCCAGCCTACTACGTGTCTGGCGACCTGCCAACATACTAGTTTTTCTGGTGTCCTGCCAGCATACTAGCCTGTCTATCGTCTTGCCAGCCTACTAGCCTGTCTGGCGTCCACCCAGCCTACTAGACTATCTATCGTCCTGCCAGCCTACTAGACTGTCTATCGTCCTGCCAGCCTACTTGTCTGTGTGGCGTCCTGCAAGCCTACTACGTGTCTGGCGACCTGCCAGCCTACTAGCCTGTCTGGCGTCCTGCCAGCCTACTAGCCTCTCTGGGGTCCTGCCAGCCTACTAGTCTGTCTATCGTCCTGCTAGCCTACTACCCTGTCTATCGTCCTGCCAGCCTACTTGTCTGTCTGGCGTCCTGCCAGCCTACTACCTGTTTGGCGAACTGCCACTCTACTAGTCTGTCTTGCGTCCTGCCAGCCTACTTGTCTGTCAAGCGTCCTGCCAACCTACTAGCCTGTCTGTCGTCCTGTTAGCCTACTAGCCTGTCTATCGACCTGCCGGCCTACTTGTCTGTCAGGCGTTCTGCCAGCTTACTAACCTGCCTGTCGTCCTGCTAGCCTACTAGCCTGTCTATCGAACTGCCAGCCAACTTGTCTGTCAGGCGTCCTGCCAGCCTACTAGCCTGTCTATCGTCCTGCTAGCTAACTAGCCTGTCTATCGTCCTGCCAGCCTACTAGCCTGTCTAACGCCCTGCCAGCCTACTAGCCTGAATGGCGTCCTGCCAGCCTACTAGCCTGGCTAGCTTTCTGCCAGCCTACTACCCTGTCTATCGTCCTGCCAGCCAACTTGTCTGTCAGGCGTCCTGCCAGCCTACTAGCCTGTCTATCGTCCTGCAAGCCTACTAGCCTGTCTATCGTACTGCCAGCCTACTTGTCTGTCTTGCGTCCTGCCAGCCTATTACCTGTCTGGTGACCTGCAAGCCTACTAGTCAGTTTAGCGTTCTGCGAGCCTACTAGCCTGTCTGACGTCCTGCCAGCTTACGAGTCTGTCTGGCGTTCTGCCAGCCTACTAGCCTGTCTATCGTTCTGCTAGCCTACTAGCCACTCTATCGTCCTAGCAGCCTACTTGTCAGTCATGCGTCCTGCCAGCCTACTAGCCTGTCTGGCGTCCTGCCAGCCTACTAGCCTGTCAGGCGTCCTGCCAGCCTACTAGCCTGTCTGGTGACCTGCCAGCCTACTAGTCTGTCTGGCGTCCTGCCAGCCTACTAGCCTGTCTATCGTCCTGCTAGCCTACTAGCCTGACTATCGTCCTGCCAGCCTACTTGTCTGTCTTGCGTCCTGCCAGCCTAATACCTGTCTGGTAACCTGCAAGCCTACTAGTCTGTCTGGCGTCCTGCCAGCCTACTAGTCTGTCTATCGTCCTGCTAGCCTACTAGCTTGTCGGCCGTCCTGCCAGCGTACCAGCCTGTCTGGCATCCTGCCAGCCTACTAGTCTGTCTATCGTCCGGCTAGACTACTAGCCTGTTGGCCGTCCTGCCCGCGCACTAGTCTCTCTGCTATCCTGCCAGCCGTCTAGCCTGTCTATCGTCCTGCCAGCCTACTTGTCTTTCAGGCGTCCTTCCAGCCTACAACCCTGCCTATCATCCTGCTTCTCTACTAGCCTGTCTATCGTCCTGCCAGCCTACTAGCCTGTCGTCCGTCCTGCCAGCGTACTTGTCAGTCAGGCGTCCTGCCAGACTACTACCCTGTCTATCGTCCTGCTAGCTAACTAGCCTGTCTATCGTCCTGCCAGCCTACTAGCCTGTCTGGTGTCCTGCCAGCCAACTAGCCTGTCTGGCGTCCTGCCAGCCTACTAGTCTGTCTATCGTCTTGCTAGCCTACTAGCCTGTCGGCCGCCCTGCCAGCGTACTACTCTCTCTGCCATCCTGCGAGCCTACTAGCCTTTCTGGGGCCCTACCAGCCTATAAGCCTGTCTATCGTCCTGCTAGCCTACTAGCCTGTCTATCGTCCTGCCAGCCTACTTGTCTGTCAGGCGTCCTGCCAGCCTACTAGCCTGTCTATCGTCCTGCTAGCCTACCAGCCTGTCTATCCTCCTGCCAGCCTACTTGTCTGCCAGGCGTCCTGCCAGCCTACTAGCCTGTCTATCGTCCTGATAGCTAACTAGCCTGTCTATCGTCCTGCCAGCCTACTAGCCTGTCTGGTGTCCTGCCAGCCAACTAGTCTGTCTGGCGTCCTGCCATCCTACTAGCCTGTCTGGCGTCCTGCCAGTCTACTAGCCTGTCTGGCGTCATGCTAGCAAACTAGCCTGTCTGGCGTCCTGCCAGTCTACTAGCCTGTCTGGCGTCATGCTAGCCTTCTAGCCTGTCTGCCGTCCTGCCAGCCTACTTGTCTTTCAGGCGTTCTTCCTGCCTACTAGCCTGTCTATCGTCCTGCCAGCCTACTTGTCTTTCAGGCGTTCTTCCAGCCTACTAGCCTGTCTATCGTCCTGCCAGCCTACTAGCTTGTCTATCCTCCTGCCAGCCTTCTAGCCTGTCTGGCGTCCTGCCAGCCTACTAGTATGTCTATCGTCCTGCCTGCCTACTAGCCTGTCTATCGTCCTGCCAGCTTATTAGCCTGTCAATCCTCCTACCAGCGTATTAGTGTGTCTGGCCTCCTGCCAGCCTACTAGTGTCTGGCGTCCTGCCAGCCTTCTTGCCTGTCTGGCGTCCTGCCAGCCTACTAGCCTGTCTGGCGTCCTGCCAACCTACTAGCCTGTCTCTCGTCCTGCCAGCCTACTTGTCTGCCAGGGGTCCTGCCAGCCTACTAATCTGTGTATCGTCCTGCTAGCTAACTAGCCTCTCTATCGTCCTGCCAGCCTACTAGCCGGTCTATAGTTCTGCCAGCCTACTAGCCTGCCTGGCGTCCTGCCAGCGTACTAGTCTGTCTGCCGTCCTGCCAGCCTACTAGTCTGTCTGGCGTCCTGCCAGCCAACTAGCCTGACTGGCGTCTTGCCAGCCTACTAGCATGTCTATCATTATGCCAGCCTACTAGCCTGTCTGGCGTCCTGCCAGTCTAGTAGCCTGTGTGATGTCCTGCCAGCCTTTTAGTCTGTCTGCCGTCCTACCAGTCTACTTGCCTGTCTATCGTCCTGCCAGCCACTAGCCTGTCTATCGTCCTGCTAGCCTACTAGCCTGTCTATCGTCCTGCCTGCCTACTTGTCTTTCAGGCGTCCTTCCAGCCTACTAGCCTGTCTACTGTCTTTCCAGCCTACTAGCCTGTCTGGCGTCCTGCCAGCCTACTAGCCTGTCTATCGTCCTGCCAGCCTACTAACCTGTCTGGCGTCCTTCCAGCCTACTAGTGTGTCTGGCGTCCTGCCAGCCTACTAGCCTGTTTATCGTCCTGCAAGCCTACTAGACTGTCTATCGTCCTGCCAGCCTACTTGTCTGTCAGGCGTCCTGCCAGCCTACTAGCCTGTCTGGAGTCCTGCCAGCCTACTAGCTGTCTATCTTCCTGCCACCCTACTTGTCTGTCAGGCGCCCTGCCAGCCTACTAGCCGGTCTATCGTTCTGCCAGCCTGCTAGCCTGTCTATCGTCCTGCTAGCCTACTAGCTTGTCTATCGTTCTGCCAGCCTACTAGCGTGTCTCGCGATCTTCCAGCCTATTAGCCTGTCTAGCTTCCTGCTAGCCTACTAGCCCGTCTAGCTTCCTGCTAGCCTACTAGCCGGTCTATCGTTCTACCATACTACTAGCATTGTCTGTCGTCCTGCCAGCCTACTGGCCTGTCTATCGTCCTGCTAGCCCACTAGCCTGTCTGGCGTCCTGCCAGCCTACAAGCCTGTCCATCGTCACGCTATCCTATTAGCCTGTCTACAGTCCCGCCAGCCTACTTGTCTGTCTTGCGTCCTGCCAGCCTTCTAAATGTCTGGTGACCTGCCAGTTTACTAGCCTGTCTATCGTCCTGCCAGCCTGCTAGTCTGTCTGGCGTCCTGTCAGCCTACTAGCCTGTCTGCCATCCTGCGAGCCTACTAGCCTTTCTGGGGCCCTACCAGCCTATAAGCTTGTCTATCGTCCTGCCAGCCTACTAGCCTGTCTATCGTCCTGCCATCTACTTGTCTGTCAGGCGTCCTGCCAGCCTACTAGCCTGTCTATCGTCCTGCTAGCCTACCAGCCTGTCTACCAGCCTGTCTATCGTCCTGCCAGCCTACTTGTCTGTCAGGCGTCCTGCCAGCCTACTAGCCTGTCTATCGTCCTGCTAGCTAACTAGCCTGTCTATCGTCATGCCAGCCTACTAGCCTGTCTGGTGTCCTGCCAGCCAACTAGTCTGTCTGGCGTTCTGCCATCCTACTAGCCTGTCTGGCGTCCTGCTAGCCTACTAGCCTGTCTGGCGTCCTGCCAGTCTACTAGCCTGTCTGGCGTCATGCTAGCCTTCTAGCCTGTCTGCCGTCCTGCCAGCCTACTAGCCTCTCTGGCGTCCTGCCAGCCTACTAGCCTGTCTATCGTCCTGCCAGCCTACTTGTCTTTCAGACGTCTTTCCAGCCTACTAGCCTGTCTATCGTCCTGCCAGCCTACTAGCCTGTCTATCCTCCTGCCAGCCTACTAGCCTGTCTGGCGTCCTGCCAGCCTACTGGTCTGTCTGCCGTCCTGCCAGCCTACTAGTCTTTCTGGCGTCCTGCCAGCCAACTAGCCTGACTGGCGTCTTGCCAGCCTACTAGCATGTCTATCATTATGCCAGCCTACTAGCCTGTCTGGCGTCCTGCCAGTCTAGTAGCCTGTGTGATGTCCTGCCAGCCTTTTAGTCTGTCTGCCGTCCTGCCAGTCTACTTGCCTGTCTATCGTCCTGCTAGCCTACTAGCCTGTCTATCGTCCTGCCTGCCTACTTGTCTTTCAGGCGTCCTTCCAGCCTACTAGCCTGTCTACTGTCTTTCTAGCCTACTAGCCTGTCTGGCGTCCTGCCAGCCTACTAGCCTGTCTATCGTCCTGCCAGCCTACTAACCAGTCTGGCGTCCTTCCAGCCTACTAGTGTGTCTGGCGTCCTGCCAGCCTACTTGCCTGTTTATCGTCCTGCAAGCCTACTAGACTGTCTATCGTCCTGCCAGCCTACTTGTCTGTCAGGCGTCCTGCCAGCCTACTAGCCTGTCTGGCGTCCTGCCAGCCTACTAGCTGTCTATCTTCCTGCCACCCTACTTGTCTGTCAGGCGTCCTGCCAGCCTACTAGCCGGTCTATCGTTCTGCCAGCCTGCGAGCCTGTCTATCGTCCTGCTAGCCTACTAGCTTGTCTATCGTCCTGCCAGCCTACTAGCGTGTCTGGCGATCTTCCAGCCTATTAGCCTGTCTAGCTTCCTGCTAGCCAACTAGCCTGTCTAGCTTCCTGCTAGCCTACTAGCCGGTCTATCGTTCTACCATACTACTAGCATGTCTGTCGTCCTGCCAGCCTACTGGCCTCTCTATCGTCCTGCTAGCCCACTAGCCTGTCTGGCGTCCTGCCAGCCTACAAGCCTGTCTATCGTCACGCTATCCTATTAGCCTGTCTACAGTCCCGCCAGCCTACTTGTCTGTCTTGCGTCCTGCCAGCCTACTAGTATGTCTATCGTCCTGCCTGCCTACTAGCCTGTCTATTGTCCTGACAGCCTATTAGCCTGTCAATCCTCCTACCAGCGTATTAGTGTGTCTGGCGTCCTGCCAGCCTACTAGTGTGTCTGGCGTCCTGCCAGCCTTCTTGCCTGTCTGGCGTTCTGCCAGCCTACTAGCCTGTCTATCGTCCTGCCAGCCTACTAGCCTGTCTCTCGTCCTGCCAACCTACTAGCCTGTCTCTCGTCCTGCCAGCCTACTTGTCTGCCAGGCGTCCTGCCAGCCTACTAATCTGTGTATCGTCCTGCTAGCTAACTAGCCTGTCTATCGTCCTGCCAGCCAACTATTCTGTCTATCGTTCTGCCAGCCTACTAGCCTGTCTGGCGCCCTGCCAGCCTACTATTCTGTCTGCCGTCCTGCCAGCCTACTAGTCTGTCTGGCGTCCTGCCAGCCTATTAGCCTGACAGGCGTCTTGCCAGCCTACTAACCTGTCTATCATTCTGCCAGCCTACTAGCCTGTCTGGCGTCCTGCCAGTCTAGTAGCCTGTGTGGTGTCCTGCCAGCCTTTTAGTCTGTCTGCCGTCCTACCAGTCTACTTGCCTGTCTATCGTCCTGCCAGCCTACCAGCCTGTCTATCGTCCTGCTAGCCTACTAGCCTGTCTATCGTCCTGCCTGCCTACTTGTCTTTCAGGCGTCGTTCCAGCCTACTAGCCTGTCTACTGTCCTTCCAGCCTACTAGCCTGTCTGGCGTCCTGCCAGCCTACTAGCCTGTCTATCGTCCTGCCAGCGTACTAGTATGTCTATCGTCCTGCCTGCCTACTAGCCTGTCTATCGTCCTGCCTGCCTATTAGCCTGTCAATCCTCCTACCAGCGTATTAGTGTGTCTGGCGTCCTGCCAGCCTACTAGTGTGTCTGGCGTCCTGCCAACCTTCTTGCCTGTCTGGCGTCCTGCCAGCCTACTAGCCTGTCTATCGTCCTGCCACTCTACTTGTCTGTCAGGCGTCCTGCCAGCCTACTAGAATGTCTATCGTTCTGCCAGCCTACTAGCCTGTCTGGCGTCCTGCCAACCTACTAGCCTGTCTCTCGTCCTGCCAGCCTACTTGTCTGCCAGGCGTCCTGCCAGCCTACTAATCTGTGTATCGTCCTGCTAGCTAACTAGCCTGTCTATCGTCCTGCCAGCCTACTAGCCTGTCTATAGTTCTGCCAGCCTACTAGCCTGTCTATAGTTCTGCCAGCCTACTAGCCTGTCTATAGTTCTGCCAGCCTACTAGCCTGTCTGGCGTCCTGCCAGCGTACTAGTCTGTCTACCGTCCTGCCAGCCGACTAGTCTGTCTGGCGTCCTGCTAGCCAACTAGCCTGACTGGCGTCTTGCCAGCCTACTAGCATGTCTATCATTATGCCAGCCTACTAGCCTGTCTGGCGTCCTGCCAGTCTAGTAGCCTGTGTGATGTCCTGCCAGCCTTTTAGTCTGTCTGCCGTCCTACCAGTCTACTTGCCTGTCTATCGTCCTGCCAGCCACTAGCCTGTCTATCGTCCTGCTAGCCTACTAGCCTGTCTATCGTCCTGCCTGCCTACTTGTCTTTCAGGCGTCCTTCCAGCCTACTAGCCTGTCTACTGTCTTTCCAGCCTACTAGCCTGTCTGGCGTCCTGCCAGCCTACTAGCCTGTCTATCGTCCTGCCAGCCTACTAACCTGTATGGCGTCCCTTCCAGCCTACTAGTGTGTCTGGCGTCCTGCCAGCCTACTTGCCTGTTTATCGTCCTGCAAGCCTACTAGACTGTCTATCGTCCTGCCAGCCTACTTGTCTGTCAGGCGTCCTGCCAGCCTACTAGCCTGTCTGGCGTCCTGCCAGCCTACTAGCTGTCTATCTTCCTGCCACCCTACTTGTCTGTCAGGCGTCCTGCCAGCCTACTAGCCGGTCTATCTTTCTGCCAGCCTGCTAGCCTGTCTATCGTCCTGCTAGCCTACTAGCTTGTCTATCGTCCTGCCAGCCTACTAGCGTGTCTGGCGATCTTCCAGCCTATTAGCCTGTCTAGCTTCCTGCTAGCCTACTAGCCTGTCTAGCTTCCTGCTAGCCTTCTAGCCGGTCTATCGTTCTACCATACTACTAGCATGTCTGTCGTCCTGCCAGCCTACTGGCCTGTCTATCGTCCTGCTAGCCCACAAGCCTGTCTGGCGTCCTGCCAGCCTACAAGCCTGTCCATCGTCACGCTATCCTATTAGCCTGTCTACAGTCCCGCCAGCCTACTTGTCTGTCTTGCGTCCTGCCAGCCTACTAACTGTCTGGTGACCTGCCAGTTTACTAGCCTGTACTATCGTCCTGCCAGCCTGCTAGTCTGTCTGGCGTCCTGTCAGGCTACTAGCCTGTCTGCCATCCTGCGAGCCTACTAGCCTTTCTGGGGCCCTACCAGCCTATAAGCTTGTCTATCGTCCTGCCAGCCTACTAGCCTGTCTATCGTCCTGCCATCTACTTGTCTGTCAGGCGTCCTGCCAGCCTACTAGCCTGTCTATCGTCCTGCTAGCCTACCAGCCTGTCTACCAGCCTGTCTATCGTCCTGCCAGCCTACTTGTCTGTCAGGCGTCCTGCCAGCCTACTAGCCTGTCTATCGTCCTGCTAGCTAACTAGCCTGTCTATCGTCATGCCAGCCTACTAGCCTGTCCGGTGTCCTGCCAGCCAACTAGTCTGTCTGGCGTTCTGCCATCCTACTAGCCTGTCTGGCGTCCTGCTAGCCTACTAGCCTGTCTGGCGTCCTGCCAGTCTACTAGCCTGTCTGGCGTCATGCTAGCCTTCTAGCCTGTCTGCCGTCCTGCCAGCCTACTAGCCTCTCTGGCGTCCTGCCAGCCTACTAGCCTGTCTATCGTCCTGCCAGCCTACTAGCCTGTCTATCCTCCTGCCAGCCTACTAGCCTGTCTGGCGTCCTGCCAGCCTACTAGTATGTCTATCGTCCTGCCTGCCTACTAGCCTGTCTATTGTCCTGACAGCCTATTAGCCTGTCAATCCTCCTACCAGCGTATTAGTGTGTCTGGCGTCCTGCCAGCCTATTAGTGTGTCTGGCGTCCTGCCAGCCTTCTTGCCTGTCTGGCGTTCTGCCAGCCTACTAGCCTGTCTATCGTACTGCCAGCCTACTAGCCTGTCTCTCGTCCTGCCAGCCTACTTGTCTGCCAGGCGTCCTGCCAGCCTACTAATCTGTGTATCGTCCTGCTAGCTAACTAGCCTGTCTATCGTCCTGCCAGCCAACTATTCTGTCTATCGTTCTGCCAGCCTACTAGCCTGTCTGGCGCCCTGCCAGCCTACTATTCTGTCTGGCCAGCCTATTAGCCTGACAGGCGTCTTGCCAGCCTACTAACCTGTCTATCATTCTGCCAGCCTACTAGCCTGTCTGGCATCCTGCCAGTCTAGTAGCCTGTGTGGTGTCCTGCCAGCCTTTTAGTCTGTCTGCCGTCCTACCAGTCTACTTGCCTGTCTATCGTCCTGCCAGCCTACCAGCCTGTCTATCGTCCTGCCTGCCTACTTGTCTTTCAGGCGTCGTTCCAGCCTACTAGCCTTTCTACTGTCCTTCCAGCCTACTAGCCTGTCTGGCGTCCTGCCAGCCTACTAGCCTGTCTATCGTCCTGCCAGCGTACTAGTATGTCTATCGTCCTGCCTGCCTACTAGCCTGTCTATCGTCCTGCCTGCCTATTAGCCTGTCAATCCTCCTACCAGCGTATTAGTGTGTCTGGTGTCCTGCCAGCCTACTAGTGTGTCTGGCGTCCTGCCAACCTTCTTGCCTGTCTGGCGTCCTGCCAGCCTACTAGCCTGTCTATCGTCCTGCCACTCTACTTGTCTGTCAGGCGTCCTGCCAGCCTACTAGCCTGTCTATCGTTCTGCCAGCCTTCTAGCCTGTCTGGCGTCCTGCCAACCTACTAGCCTGTCTCTCATCCTGCAACCCAACTTGTCTGCCAGGCGTTCTGCCAGCCTACTAATCTGTGTATCGTTCTGCTAGCTAACTAGCCTGTCATTCGTCCTGTCAGCCTACTAGCCTGTCTATAGTTCTGCCAGCCTACTAGCCTGTCTGGCGTCCTGCCAGCGTACTAGTCTGTCTGCCGTCCTGCCAGCCTACTAGTCTGTCTGGCGTCCTGCCAGCCAACTAGCCTGACTGGCGTCTTGCCAGCCTACTAGCATGTCTATCATTATGCCAGCCTACAAGCCTGTCTGGCGGCCTGCCAGTCTAGTAGCCTGTGTAGTGTCCTGCCAGCCTTTTAGTCTGTCTGCCGTCCTACCAGTCTACTTGCCTGTCTATCGTCCTGCCAGCCTACTAGCCTGTCTATCGTCCTGCTAGCCTACTAGCCTGTCTATCGTCCTGCCTGCCTACTTTTCATTCAGGCGTCCTTCCAGCCTACTTGCCTGTCTACTGTCCTTCCAGCCTACTAGCCTGTCTATCGTCCTGCCAGCCTACTAACCTGTCTGGCATCCTTCCATCCTACTAGTGTGTCTGGCGTCCTGCCAGCCTACTAGCCTGTTTATCGTCCTGCAAGCCTACTAGAGTGTCTATCGTCCTGCCAGCATAATTGTGTGTCAGGCGTCCTGCCAGCCTACTAGCCTGTCTGGCGTCCTGCCAGCCTACTAGCTGTCTATCTTCCTGCCACCCTACTCTTTTGTCAGGCGTCCTGCCAGCCTACTAGCCGGTCTATCGTTCTGCCAGCCTGCTAGCCTGTCTATCGTCCTGCTAGCCTACTAGCTTGTCTATCGTCCTGCCAGCTTACTAGCGTGTCTGGCGATCTTCCAGCCTATTAGCCTGTCTAGCTTCCTGCTAGCCTACTAGCCTGTCTAGCTTCCTGCTTGCCTACTAGCCGGTCTATCGTTCTACCATACTACTAGCATGTCTGTCGTCCTGCCAGCCTACTAGCCTGTCTATCGTCCTGCTAGCCTACTAGCCTGTCTGGCGTCCTGCCAACCTACAAGCCTGTCCATCGTCCTGCTATCCTATTAGCCTGTCTACAGTCCTGCCAGCCTACTTGTCTGTCTTGCGTCCTGCCATCCTACTAACTGTCTGGTGACCTGCCAGTTTACTAGCCTGTCTATCGTCCTGCCAGCCTGCCAATCTGTCTGGCGTCCTGTCAGCCTACTAGCCTGTCTGCCATCCTGCGAGCCTACTAGCCTTTCTGGGGCCCTACCAGCCTATAAGCTTGTCTATCGTCCTGCTAGCCTACTAGCCTGTCTATCGTCCTGCCAGTCTACTTGTCTGTCAGGCGTCCTGCCAGCCTACTAGCCTGTCTATCGTCCTGCTAGCCTACAAGCCTGTCTACCAGCCTGTCTATCGTCCTGCCAGCCTACTTGTCTGTCAGGCGTCCTGCCAGCCTACTAGCCTGTCTATCCTCCTGCTAGCTAACTAGCATGTCTATCGTCCTGCCAGCCTACTAGCCTGTCTGGTGTCCTGCAAGCCAACTTGTCTGTCTGGCGTCCTGCCATCCTACTAGCCTGTCTGGCGTCCTGGTAGTCTACTAGCCTGTCTGGCGTCCTGCTAGCCTACTAGCCTGTCTGGCGTCCTGCCAGTCTACTAGCCTGTCTGGCGTCATGCTAGCCTTCTAGCCTGTCTGCCGTCCTGCCAGCCTACTAGCCTCTCCGGCGTCCTGCCAGCCTACTAGCCTGTCTATCATCCTGCCAGCCTGCTTGTCTTTCAGACGTCCTTCCAGCCAACAAGCCTGTCTATCGTCCTGCCAGCCTACTAGCCTGTCTATCCTCCTGCCAGCCTACTAGCCTGTCTGGCGTCCTGCCAGCCTACGAGTATGTCTATCGTCCTGCCTGCCTACTAGCCTGTCTATTATCCTGCCAGCCAATTAGCCTGTCAATCCTCCTACCAGCGTATTAGTGTGTCTGGCGTCCTGCCAGCCTACTAGTGTGTCTGGCGTCCTGCCAGCCTTCTTGCCTGTCTGGCGTTCTGCCAGCCTACTAACCTGTCTATCGTCCTGCCAGCCTACTAGCCTGTCTCTCGTCCTGCCAACCTACTAGCCTGTCTCTCGTCCTGCCAGCCTACTTGTCTGCCAGGCGTCCTGCCAGCGTACTAATCTGTGTATCGTCCTGCTAGCTAACTAGCCTGTCTATCGTCCAGCCAGCTAACTAGCCTGTCTATCGTTCTGCCAGCCTACTAGCCTGTCTGGCGTCCTGCCAGACTACTAGTCTGTCTGCCGTCCTGCCAGCCTACTAGTCTGTCTGGCGTCCTACCAGCCTATTAGCCTGACTGGCGTCTTGCCAGCCTACTAACCTGTCTATCATTCTGCCAGCCTACTAGCCTGTCTGGCGTCCTGCCAGTCTAGTAGCCTGTGTGGTGTCATGCCAGCCTTTTAGTCTGTCTGCCGTCCTACCAGTCTACTTGCCTGTCTATCGTCCTGCCAGCCTACTAGCCTGTCTATCGTCCTGCTAGCCTACTAGCCTGTCTATCGTCCTTCCTGCCTACTTGTCTTTCAGGCGTCCTTCCAGCCTACTTGCCTGTCTACTGTCCTGCCAGCCTACTAGCCTGTCTATCGTCCTGACAGCCTACAAGCCTGTCAACCCTCCTGCCAGCCTAATAGCCTGTCTGGCGTCCTGCCAGCCTACTACCTGTCTGGCGACCTGCCAGCCTACTACCCTGTCTGGCGTCCTTCTAGCCTACTTGCGTGTCTGGCGTCCTTCCAGCCTACTAGTGTGTCTGGCGCCCTGCCAGCCTTCTAGCCTGTTTATCGTCCTGCAAGCCTACTGGACTGTCTATCGTCCTGCCAGCATACTTGTCTGTCAGGCGTCCAGCCAGCCTACTAGCCTGTCTGGCGTATTGCCAGCCTACTAGCTGTCTATCATCCTGCCACCCTACTTGTCTGTCAGGCGTCCTGCCAGCGTACTAGCCAGTCTATCGTTCTGCCAGCCTGCTAGCCTGTCTATCGTCCTGCTAGCCTACTAGCTTGTCTATCGTCCTGCCAACATACTAGCCTGTCTGGCGTCCTGCCAGCCTATTAGCCTGTCTAGCTTCCTGCTAGCCTACTAGCCTGTCTAGCTTCCTGCTAGCCTACTAGCCGGTCTATCGTTCTACCATACTACTAGCCTGTCTGGCGTCCTGCTAGCCTACTAGCCTGTCTGGCGTCCTGCCAGTCTACTAGCCTGTCTGGCGTCATGCTAGCCTTCTAGCCTGTCTGCCGTCCTGCCAGCCTACTAGCCTGTCTTTCGTCCTGCCAGCCTGCCAGTCTGTCTGGCGTCCTGTCAGCCTACTAGCCTGTCTGACGTCCTGCCAGCCTACTAGCCTGTCTGGCGTCCTGCCAGCGTACTAGTCTGTCTGCCGTCCTGCCAGCCTACTAGTCTGTCTGGCGTCCTGCCAACCAACTAGCCTGACTGGCGTCTTGCCAGCCTACTAGCATGTCTATCATTTTGCCAGCCTACTAGCCTGTCTGGCGTCCTGCCAGTCTAGTAGCCTGTGTAGTGTCCTGCCAGCCTTTTAGTCTGTCTGACGTCCTACCAGTCTACTTGCCTGTCTATCGTCCTGCCAGCCTTCTAGCCTGTCTATCGTCCTGCTAGCCTACTAGCCTGTCTATCGTCCTGCCTGCCTACTTTTCTTTCAGGCGTCCTTCCAGCCTACTTGCCTGTCTACTGTCCTTCCAGCCTACTAGCCTGTCTATCGTCCTGCCAGCCTACTAACCTGTATGGCGTCCTTCCATCCTACTAGTGTGTCTGGCGTCTTGCCAGCCTACTAGCCTGTTTATCGTCCTGCAAGCCTACTAGACTGTCTATCGTCCTGCCAGCCTAATTGTCTGTCAGGCGTCCTGCCAGCCTACTAGCCTGTCTGGCGTCCTGCCAGCCTACTAGCTGTCTATCTTCCTGCCACCCTACTTGTTTGTCAGGCGTCCTGCCAACCTACTAGCCGGTCTATCGTTCTGCCAACCTGCTAGTTTGTCTATCATCCTGCTAGCCTACTAGCTTGTCTATCGTCCTGCCAGCTTACTAGCGTGTCTGGCGATCTTTCAGCCTATTAGCCTGTCTAGCTTCCTGCTAGCCTACTAACCTGTCTAGCTTCCGGCTAGCCTACTAGCCGGTCTATCGTTCTACCATACTACTAGCATGTCTGTCGTCCTGCCAGCCTACTAGCCTGTCTATCGTCCTGCTAGCCTACTAGCCTGTCTGGCGTCCTGCCAGCCTACAAGCCTGTCCATCGTCCTGCTATCCTATTAGCCTGTCTACAGTCCTGCCAGCCTACTTGTCTGTCTTGCGTCCTGCCATCCTACTAACTGTCTGGTGACCTGCCAGTTTACTAGCCTGTCTATTGTCCTGCCAGCCTGCCAGTCTGTCTGGCGTCCTGTCAGCCTACTAGCCTGTCTGCCATCCTGCGAGCCTACTAGCCTTTCTGGGGCCCTACCAGCCTAAAAGCTTGTCTATCGTCCTGCTAGCCTACTAGCCTGTCTATCGTTCTGCCAGTCTACTTGTCTGTCAGGCGTCCTGCCAGCCTACTAGCCTGTCTATCGTCCTGCTAGCCTACCAGCCTGTCTACCAGCCTGTCTATCGTCCTGCCAGCCTACTTGTCTGTCAGGCGTCCTGCCAGCCTACTAGCCTGTCTATCGTCCTGCTAGCTAACTAGCCTGTCTATCGTCCTGCCAGCCTACTAGCCTGTCTGGTGTCCTGCCAGCCAACTAGTCTGTCTGGCGTCCTGCCATCCTACTAGCCTGTCTGGCGTCCTGGTAGTCTACTAGCCTGTCTGGCGTCCTGCTAGCCTACTAGCCTGTCTGGCGTCCTGCCAGTCTACTAGCCTGTCTGGCGTAATGCTAGCCTTCTAGCCTGTCTGCCGTCCTGCCAGCCTACTAGCCTCTCTGGCGTCCTGCCAGCCTACTAGCCTGTCTATCGTCCTGCCAGCCTACTTTTCTTTCAGACGTCCTTCCAGCCTACAAGCCTGTCTATCGTCCTGCCAGCCTACTAGCCTGTCTATCCTCCTGCCAGCCTACTAGCCTGTCTGGCGTTCTGCCAGCCTACGAGTATGTCTATCGTCCTGCCTGCCTACTAGCCTGTCTCTCGTCCTGCCAACCTACTAGCCTGTCTCTCGTCCTGCCAGCCTACTTGTCTGCCAGGCGTCCTGCCAGCCTACTAATCTGTGTATCGTCCTGCTAGCTAACTAGCCTGTCTATCGTCCTGCCAGCTAACTAGCCTGTCTATCGTTCTGCCAGCCTACTAGCCAGTCTGGCGTCCTGCCAGCCAACTAGTCTGTCTGCCGTCCTGCAAGCCTACTAGTCTGTCTGGCGTCCTGCCAGCCTATTAGCCTGACTGGCGTCTTGCCAGCCTACTAACCTGTCTATCATTCTGCCAGCCTACTAGCCTGTCTGGCGTCCTGCCAGTCTAGTAGCCTGTGTGGTGTCCTGCCAGCCTTATAGTCTGTCTGCCGTCCTACCAGTCTACTTGCCTGTCTATCGTCCTGCCAGCCTACTAGCCTGTCTATCGTCCTGCTAGCCTACTAACCTGTCTATCGTCCTGCCTGCCTACTTGTCTTTCAGGCGTCCTTCCAGCCTACTAGCCTGTCTACTGTCCTTCCAGCCTTCTAGCCTGTCTGGCGTCCTGCCAGCCTACTACCTGTCTGGCGACCTGCCAGCCTACTACCCTGTCTGGCGTCCTTCTAGCCTACTAGCGTGTCTGGCGTCCTTCCAGCCTACTAGTGTGTCTGGCGTCCTGCCAGCCTACTAGCCTGTTTATCGTCCTGCAAGCCTACTAGACTGTCTATCGTCCTGCCAGCATACTTGTCTGTCAGGCGTCCAGCCAGCCTACTAGCCTGTCTGGCGTCCTGCCAGCCTACTAGCTGTCAATCATCCTGCCACCCTACTTGTCTGTCAGGCGTCCTGCCAGCCTACTAGCCGGTCTATCGTTCTGCCAGCCTGCTAGCCTGTCTATCGTCCTGCTAGCCTACTAGCTTGTCAATCGTCCTGCCAGCATACTAGCCTGTCTGGCGTCCTGCCAGCCTATTAGCCTGTCTAGCTTCCTGCTAGCCTACTAGCCTGTCTAGCTTCCTACTAGCCTACTAGCCGGTCTATCGTTCTACCATACTACTAGCATGTCTGTCGTCCTGCCAGCCTACTAGCCTGTCTATCGTCCTGCTAGCCTACTAGCCTGTCTGGCGTCCTGCCAGCCTACTAGCCTGTCCATCGTCCTGCTATCCTATTAGCCTGTCTACAGTCCTGCCAGCCTACTTGTCTGTTTTGCGTCCTGCCAGCCTATTAACTGTCTGGTGACCTGCCAGCCTACTAGCCTGTCTATCGTCCTGCCAGCCTGCCAGTCTGTCTGGCGTCCTGTCAGCCTACTAGCCTGTCTGACGTCCTGCCAGCCTACTAGCCTGTCTGGCGTCCTACCAGTCTACTAGCCTGTCTGGCGTTCCGCCAGCCTTTTAGTCTGTCTACCGTCCTGCCAGTCTACTTGCCTGTCTATCGTCTTGCCAGCCTACTAACCTGTTTATCGTCCTGCTAGCCTACTAGCCTGTCTATCGTCCTGCCAGCCTACATGTCTTTCAGGCGTCCTTCCAGCCTACTAGCCTAGCTATCGTCCTGCCAGCCTACTAGCCTGTACATGGTCCTACCACTAGCCTGTCTGGCGTCCCGCCAGCCTACTAGCCTGTCTATCGTCCTGCCAGCCTACTAGCCTGTCAATCCTCCTGCCAGCCTACTAGCCTAACTGGCGTCCTGCCAGCCTCCTACCTGTCTGTCAACCTGCCAGCCTACTAGCCTGTCTGGCGTCCTTCCAGCCTACTAGTGTGTCTGGCATCCTGCCAGCCTACTAGTCTGTCTAGCGTCCTGCCAGCCTACTACCCTGTCTCTCGTCCTGCTAGCCTACTAGCCTGTTTATCGTCCTGGAAGCCTACTAGCCTGTCCATCGTCCTGCCACTAGCCTGTCTAGCGTCCCGCCAGCCTACTAGCCTGTCTATCGTCCTGCCAGCCTACTAGCCTATCAATCCTCCTGCCAAACTACTAGCCTAACTGGCGTCATGCCAGCCTACTACCTGTCTGGCAACCTGCCAGCCTACTAGCCTGTTTGGCGTCCTTTCAGCCTACGTGTGTGTCTGGCGTACTGTTAGCCAACTAGTCTGTCTGGCGTCCTGCCAGCCTACTACCCTGTCTCTCGTCCTGCTAGCCTACTAGCCTGTTTATCGTCCTGCCAGCCTACTTGTTTGTGAGGCGTCCTGCCAGCCTACTAGCCGGTCTATCGTTCTCCCAGCCTACTAGCCTTTTTATCGTTCTGCCAGCCTACTAGCCTGTTTATCGTCATGCCAGCCTACTAGCCTGTCTATCGTTCTGCCAGCCTACTTGCCTGTCTGGCGTCCTGCCAGCCTACTAGCTTGTCTATCGTTCTGCTAGCCTACTAGCCTGTCTATCGTCCTGCCTGCCTACTTGTCTTTCAGGCGTCCTTCCAGCCTACTAGCCTGTCTACTGGCCTTCCAGCCTACTAGCTTGTCTATCGTCTCTCCAGCCTACTAGCCTGTCTGGCGTCCTTCCAGCCTACTACCTGTCTGGCGTCCCGCCAGCCTACTAGCCTCTCTGGCGTCCTACCAGCCTACTAGCCTTTCTGGCGTCCTGCCAGCCTACTAGCCTTTCTGGCGTCCTACCAGCCTATAAGCTTGTCTATCGTCCTTCTAGCCTACTAGCCTGTCTGGCGTCCTACCAGCCAACTAGCTTTTCTGGCATCCTGCCATCAAACTAGCCTGTCGGACGTCCTACCAGCCTATAAGCCTGTCTATCGTCCTGCTAGTCTACTAGCCTGTCTATTGTCCTGCCAGCCTACTTGTCTGTCAGGCGTCCTGCCAGTCAACTTGTCTGTCAGGTGTCATGCCAGAATACTAGCCTATCTAACGTCCTGCCAGAATACTAACCTCTCTATAGTCCTGCCAGCCTACTAGCCTCTCTGGCGTCCTACCAGCCTACTACCTGTCTGGCGTCCTGCCAGCCTACTAGCCTGTCTGGCGTCCTTCCAGCCTACTAGCCTGTCTTGCGTCCTGCCAGCCTACTAGCCCTTCTGACGTCCTATTAGCCTATAAGCCTGTCTATCGTCCTTTTAGCCTACTAGCTTGTCTGTTGTCCTACCAGGCTACTAGCCTGTCTGGCGTCCTGCCAGCCTTCTAGTCTGTCTGGCGTCCTGCCAGCCTACTTGTCTGTCTGGCGTCCTACCAGCCTACTTGTCTGTCTGGCGTCCTGTCAGCCTACAAGCCTGTCTGGCGTCCTGCCAGCCAGCTAGTCTGTCTGGCGTCCTGCCAGCCTACTAGCTTGTCCATCGTTTCTCCAGCCTACTACCCTGTCTGGCGTCCTACCAGCCTACTACCTGTCTGCCTTCCTGCCAACCTACTAGCCTTTCTGGCGTCCTGCCAGCCTACTAGCCTTTCTGACGTCCTATTAGCCTATAATCCTGTCTATCGTCCTTTTAGCCTACTAGCTTGTCTGTTGTCCTACCAGCCTACTAGCCTGTCTGGCCTCCTGCAAGCCTACTAGTCTGTCTGGCGTCCTGCCAGCCTACTTCTCTGTCTGGCGTCCTACCAGCCTACTTGTCTGTCTGGCGTCCTGTCAGCCTACAAGCCTGTCTGGCGTCCTACCTGCCAATAAGCCTCTCTATCGTCCTGCGAGCCTACTAGCCTGTCTATCGTCCTGCCAGCCAACTTGTCTGTCAGGTATCCTGCCAGCCTACTTGTCTGTCAGGCGTCCTGCCAGCCTACTAGACTATCTATCGTCCTGCTAGCTAACTAGCCTCTCTATCGTCCTGCAGCCTACTACCTGTCTGGCGTCCTGCCAGTCTACTAGCTTGTCTATCGTCTTCCCAGTCAACTAGCCTGTCTGTCTTCCTGCCAGCCTTCTAGCCTGTCTGGCGTCCTGCCAGCCTGCTAGCCTGTCTGGCGTCCTGCCAGCTACTAGCTTGTCCATCGTCTCTCCAGCCTACTAGCCTGTCTGGCGTCCTACCAGCCTAATACCTGTCTGGCGTCCTGCCAACCTACTAGCCTGTCTGGCGTCCAACTAGCCTACTAGTCTGTCTGGCATCCTGCCAGCCTACTAGCCTTTCTGGAGTCCTATCAGCCTATAAGCTGGACTATCGTCCTTCTAGCCTACTAGCTTGTTCGGCGTCCTACCAGCCTACTAGCCTGTCTGGCGTCCTGCCAGCCTACTAGCCTGTCTGGCGTCCTACCAGCCTATAAGCCTGTCTATCATCCTGCTAGCTTACTAGCCTGTCTATCGTCCTGCCAGCCTACTTGTCTGTCAGGCGTCCTGCCAGCCTACTTGTCTGTCAGGCGTCCTGCCAGCCTACTAGCCTGTCTATCGTCCTGCCAGCCTACTAGAATTTCTGGCGTCTTACCAGCCAATAAGCCTGTCTATCGTCCTTTTAGCCTACTAGCCTTTCTGACGTCCTACCAGCCTACTAGCTTGTCTGGCGTCCTGCCAGCCTACTAGTCTGTCTGGCGTCCTGCCAGCCTACATTTCTCTCTGGCTTCCTACCAGCCATCTTGTCTGTCTGGCGTCCTGCCAGCCTACTAGCCTGTCTGGAGTCCTACCAGCCTATAAGCCTGTCTATCGTCCAGCTAGCCTACTAGCCTGTCTATCGTCCTGCCAGCCTACTTGTCTGCCAGGCGTCCTGCCAGCTTACTTCTCTGTCAGGCGTCCTGCCAGCCTACTAGCCTGTCTGGTGTCCTGCCAGCCAACTAGCTTGGCTGGCGTCCTGCCAGCCTACTAGCCATTTGACGTCCTGCCAGCCAACTAGTCTGTCTGTCGTCCAACCAGCCTACTAGCCTGTCAGGTGTCCTGCCAGTTTGCTAGTTTGTCTTGCATCCTGCCAGCCTACTAGCCTGTCTGGCGTCCTGCCAGTCTACTAACCTGTCTGGCGTCCAGCTAGCCTTCTAGCCTGTCCGCCATCCTGCCAGCCTACTAGCCTCTCTGGCGTCCTGACAGCATACTTGACTATCTATCGTCCTGCTAGCCTACTAGTCAGTCAATCGTCCTGCCAGCCTACTTGTCTTTCAGGCGTCCTTCCAGCCAACTAGCCTGTCTATCGTCCTGACAGCCTACTAGCCTGTCTATCGTCCTGCCAGCCTACTAGCCTGTCTATCGTCTTGCTAGCCTACTAGCCTGTCTATCGTCCTGCAAGCCTACTAGACTGTCTGGCGTCCTGCCAGCCTTGTAGCCTGTCTGGCGTCCTGCCAATCTACTAGCCTGTCTATCGTCCTGCCACTCTACTTGTTTGTCAGGCGTCCTGTCAGCCTACGAGCCTGTGTATCGATCTGCCAGCCTACTTGCCTGTCTGGCGTCCTGCCAGCCTACTAACCTGTCTATCGTCCTGCTAGCCTACTAAACTGTCTGGCGTCCTGCCAGAATATTAGCCTGTCTGTCTGGCATCCTGCCAGCCTACTAGCCTTTCTGGAGTCCTACCAGCCTATAAGCCTGTCTATCGTCCAGCTAGCCTACTAGCCTGTCTATCGTCCTGCCAGCCTACTTGTCTGCCAGGCGTCCTGCCAGCTTACTTCTCTGTCAGGCGTTCTGCCAGCCTACTAGCCTGTCTGGTGTCCTGCCACCCAACTAGCCTGGCTGGCGTCCTGCCAGCCTATTAGCCATTTGACGTCCTGCCAGCCAACTAGTCTGTCTGCCGTCCAACCAGCCTACTAGCCTGTCAGGTGTCCTGCCAGTTTGCTAGTTTGTCTTGCATCATACCACCCTACTAGCCTGTCTGGCGTCCTGCCAGTCTACTAACCTGTCTGGCGTCCAGCTAGCCTTCTAGCCTGTCCGCCATCCTGCCAGCCTACTAGCCTCTCTGGCGTCCTGACAGCATACTTGACTATCTATCGTCCTGCTAGCCTACTAGTCTGTCAATCGTCCTGCCAGCCTACTTGTCTTTCAGGCGTCCTTCCAGCCAGCTAGCCTGTCTATCGTCCTGACAGCCTACGAGCCTGTCTATCGTCCTGCCAGCCTACTAGCCTGTCTATCGTCTTGCTAGCCTACTAGCCTGTCTATCGTCCTGCAAGCCTACTAGTCTGTCTGGCGTCCTGCCAGCCTTGTAGCCTGTCTGGCGTCCTGCCAATCTACTAGCCTGTCTATCGTCCTGCCACTCTACTTGTTTGTCAGGCGTCCTGTCAGCCTACGAGCCTGTGTATCGTTCTGCCAGCCTACTTGCCTGTCTGGCGTCCTGCCAGCCTACTAACCTGTCTATCGTCCTGCTAGCCTACTAAACTGTCTGGCGTCCTGCCAGAATATTAGCCTGTCTGTCTGGCATCCTGCCAGCCTACTAGCCTTTCTGGAGTACTATCAGCCTATAAGCTGGACTATCGTCCTCCTAGCCTACTAGCGTTTTTGGCGTCCTACAAGCCTACTAGCCTGTCTGGTGTCCTGCCAGCCTACTAGCCTGTCTGGCGTCCTACCAGCCTATTAGCCTGTCTATCATCCTGCTAGCTTACTATCCTGTCTATCGTCCTGCCAGCCTACTTGTCTGTCAGGCGTCCTGCCAACCTACTTGTCTGTCAGGCGTCCTGCCAGCCTACTAGCCTGTCTATCGTCCTGCCAGCCTACTAGAATTTCTGGCGTCTTACCAGCCTATAAGCCTGTCTATCGTCCTTTTAGCCTACTAGCCTTTCTGACGTCCTAGCAGCCTACTAGCTTGTTTGGCGTCCTGCCAGCCTACTAGTCTGTCTGGCGTCCTGCCAGCCTACTTGTCTCTCTGGCTTCCTACCAGCCTGCTTGTCTGTCTGGCGTCCTGCCAGCCTACTAGCCTGTCTGGAGTCCTACCAGCCTATAAGCCTGTGTATTGTCCTGCTAGCCTACTAGCCTGTCTATCGTCCTGCCAGCCTACTTGTCTGTCAGGCGTCCTGCCAGGTTACTTGTCTGTCAGGCGTCCTGCCAGCCTACTAGCCTGTCTGGTGTCCTGCCAGTCAACTAGCCTGTCTGGCGTCCTGCCAGCCTACTTGCCATTCGACGTCCTGCCAGCCAACTAGTCTCTCTGCCGTCCTACCAGCCTACTAGCCTGTCTGGTGTCTTGCCAGTTTGCTAGTCTGTCCTGCCAGCCTGGCAAGACAGACCAGTTTGCTAGTCTGTCTTGCGTCCTGCCAGCCTACTAGCCTGTCTGGCGTCCTGCCAGTCTACTAACCGGTCTGGCGTCCTGCTAGCCTTCTAGCCTGTCCGCCATCCTGCCAGCCGACTAGCCTCTCTGGCGTCCTGACAGCATACTTGACTATCTATCGTCCTGCTAGCCTACTAGTGTGTCTATCGTCCTGCCAGACTACTAGCCGGTCTATCGTCCTGCCAGCCTACTAGCCGGTCTATCGTCCTGCCAGCCTACTAGCCTGTCTGGCGTCCTGCCAGCCTACTAGCCTGTCTATCGTCCTGCCAGCCTACTAGCCTGTCTATTGTCCTGCAAGCCTACTAGTCTGTCTGGCGTCGTGCCAGCCTTGTAGCCTCTCTGGCGTCCTGCCAATCTACTAGCCTGTCTATCGTCCTGCCACTCTACTTGTTTGTCAGGCGTCCTGCCAGCCTACTAGCCGGTCTATCGTCCTGCTAGCCTACTAAACTCTCTGGCGTCCTGCCAGAATATTAGCCTGTCGAGCTTCCTGCTAGCCTACTAGCCTGTCTAGTTTCCTGCTAGCCTACTAGCCTGTCTATCGTCCTGCCAGCCTACTTGTCTGTCTGGGGGTCCCGCCAGCCTACTAGCCTGTCTATCGTCCTTCTAGCCTTCTAGCCTTTCTATCGTCCTGCCAGCCTACTTGTCTGTCTTGCGTCCTGCCAGCCTTCTACCTGTCTGGTGACCTGCCAGCCTACTAGCCTGTCTGACGTCCTGCCAGCCTACTAGCCTTTCTATCGTTCTGCCAGCCTACTTGTCTGTCATGCGTCGTGCCAGATAACTAGCATGTCGGCCGTCCTGCCAGCTTACTAGTCTTTCTGGCGTCCTGCCAGCCTACTAGTCTCTCAGCCATCCTGCCAGCCTACTAGCTTGTCTATGGTCTTGCCAGCCTACTAGCCTGTCTATCCTCCTGCCAGCCTACTAGCCTGTCTGGCGTCCTGCCAGCCTACTACCTGTCTGGCGTCCTGCCTGCCTACTAGCCTTTCTCTTGTCCTGCCAACCTACTAGACTGTCTATCGTCTTGCCATCCTACTAGCCTGTCTATCCTCCTGTCAGCCTACTAGCCTGTCTGGCGTCCTGCCAGCCTACTATCTGTCTGAAGTCCTGCCAGACTACTAGCCTGTCTGGCGTCCTACCAGCCAACTAGCCTGTCTGACGTCCTGCAAGCCTACTAGCCTGTCAGGCATCCTGCCAGCCTACTTGTCTGCCTGGCGTCCAACCAGCGTATAAGCCTGTCTATCCTCCTGCCAGCCAACTAGCCTGTCTGGCGTCCTAAGAGCCTACTAGCTTGTATGGCGTCCTGCCAGCCTAATAGCCTGTCTGGCGTCCTTCATGCCTACTAACCTGTCTATCGTCCGGCTAGCCTACTAGCTTGTCTATCGTCCTGCCAGCATACTAGTAAGTCTGGCGTCCTGCCATCCTACTAGCCATTCTTGTGTCCTGCCAGCATACTAGCCTGTCTATCGTCCTTCCAGTCTACTTGTCTGTCAGGCGTCCCTCAAGCCTACTAGCCGGTCTATCGTCCTGCTAGCTAACTAGCCTGTCTATCGTCCTGCCAGCCTACAAGCTTGTCTGGCGTCCTGCCTGCCTACTAGCCTGTCTATCGTCCTGCAAGCCTACTAGTCTCTCTGGCGTCCTGCCAGCCTTGTAGCCTGTCTGGCACCCTTCCAACCTACTAGCATGTCTATCGTCCTGCCAATCTACTTGTTTGTCAGGCGTCCTGTCAGCCTACTAGCCTGTGTATCGTTCTGCCAGCCTTCTTGCCTGTATGGCGTCCTGCCAGCCTACTAGCCTGTCTATCGTCCTGCTAGCCTACTAAACTGTCTGGCGTCCTGCCAGAATATTAGCCTGTCGAGCTTCCTGCTATCCTACTAGCCTGTCTAGTTCCCTGCTAGCCTACTAGCCTGTCTATCGTCCTGGCAGCCTACTTGTCTGTCTGGGGGTCCCGCCAGCCTACTAGCCTGTCTATCGTCCTGCTAGCCTTCTAGCGTTTCTATCGTCCTGCCAGCCTACTTGTCTGTCTTGTGTCCTGCCAGCCTACTACCTGTCTGGTGACCTGCCAGCCTACTAGCCTGTCTGACGTCCTGCCAGCCTATTAGCCTTTCTATCGTTCTGCCAGCCTACTTGTCTGTCATGCGTCCTGCCAGCCTGCTAGCATGTCGGCCGTCCTGCCAGCTTACTAGTCTTTCTGGCGTCCTGCCAGCCTACTAGTCTCTCAGCCATCCTGCCAGCCTACTAGCTTGTCTATCGTCTTGCCAGCCTACCAGCCTGTCTATCCTCCTGCCAGCCTACTAGCCTGTCTGGAGTCCTGCCAGCCTACTACCTGTCTGGCGTCCTGCCTGCCTACTTGCCTTTCTCTTGTCTTGCCAACCTACTAGCCTGTCTATCCTCCTGCCAGCCTACTAGCCTGTCTGGCGTCCTGCCAGCCAACTAGCCTGTCTGGCGTCCTACCAGCCTACTAGCCTGTCTGACGTCCTGCAAGCCTACTAGCCTGTTTGGCATCCTGCCAGCCTACTTGTCTGTCTGGCATCCAACCAGCGTATAAGCCTGCCTATCCTCCTGCCAGCCTACTAGCCTGTCTGGCGTCCTACCAGCCTACTAGCTTGTCTGGCGTCTTGCCAGCCTACTAGCCTGTCTGGCGTCCTTCCAACCTACTCGCCTGTCTGGCGTCCTGCCAGCCTACTACCTGTCAGGCGTTCTGCCAGCCTACTAGCCTGTCTGGCGTCCTACCAGCCTACTTGCCTGTCTGACGTCCTGCAAGCCTACTAGCCTGTCTGGCATCCTGCCAGCCTACTTGTCTGTCTGGCGTCCAACCAGCGTATAATCCTGTCTATCCTCCTGCCAGCCTACTAGCCTGTCTGGCGTGCTACCAGCCTACTAGCCTGTCTAGCGTCCTGCTAGCCTACTAGCCTGTCTGGCGTCCTGCCAGCCTACTAGCCTTTCTCTTGTCCTGCAAGCCTACTAGCCTGTCTGGCATCCTGCCAGCCTACTTGTCTGTCTGGCGTCCAACCAGCGTATAATCCTGTATATCTTCCTGCCAGCCTACTAGCCTGTCTGGCGTGCTACCAGCCTACTAGCCTGTCTAGCGTCCTGCCAGCCTACTAGCCTGTCTGGCATCCTGCCAGCCTACTTGTCTGTCTGGCATCCAACCAGCGTATAAGCCTGCCTATCCTCCCGCCAGCCTACTAGCCTGTCTGGCGTCCTACCAGCCTACTAGCTTGTCTGGCGTCTTGAGAGCCTACTAGCCTGTCTGGCGTCCTTCCAGACTACTAACCTGTCTATCGTCCTGCCAGGCTACTAGCCTGTCTATCCTCCTGCAAGCCTACTAGCCTGTCTGGCGTAATGCCAGCCTACTATCTGTCTGGGGTCCTGCCAGCATACTAGCATGTCTGGCGTCCTACTAGCCTACTAGCCTGTCTGACGTCCTGCCAGCCTACTAGCCTTTCTATCGTTCTGCCAGCCTACTTGTCTGTCATGCGTCCTGCCAGCCTGCTAGCATGTCGGCCGTCCTGCCAGCTTACTATTCTTTCTGGCGTCCTGCCAGCCTACTAGTCTCTCAGCCATCCTGCCAGCCTACTAGCTTGTCTATCGTCTTCCTAGCCTACTAGCCTGTCTATCCTCCTGCCAGCCTACTAGCCTGTCTGGCGTCCTGCCAGCCTACTATGTGTCTGGCGTTCTGCCAGCCTACTAGCCTGTCTGGCGTCCTACCAGCCTACTAGCCTGTCTGACGTCCTGCAAGCCTACTAGCCTGTCTGGCATCCTGCAAGCCTAGTTGTCTGTCTGGCGTCCAACCAGCGTATAAGCCTGTCTATCCTCCTGCCAGCCTATTATCCTCTCTGGCGTCCTACCAGCCTACTAGCTTGTCTGGCGTCCTGCCAGTCTACTAGCCTGTCTGGCGTCCTACCAGCCTACTTGCCTGTCTGACGTCCTGCAAGCCTACTAGCCTGTCTGGCATCTTGCCAGCCTACTTGTCTGTATGGCGTCCAACCAGAGTATAATCCTGTCTATCCTCCTGCCAGCCTACTAGCGTGTCTGGCGTGCTACCAGCCTACTAGCCTGTCTAGCGTCCTGCCAGCCTACTAGCCTGTCTGGCGTCCTTCCAGCCAACTAACCTGTCTATCGTCCTGCTAGCCTACTAGACTGTCTATCGTCCTGCCAGCCTACTAGTAAGTCTGGCGTCCTGCCAGCCTACAAGCCTTTCTTGTGTCCTGCCAGCATACTAGCCTGTCTATCGTCCTGCCAGCCTACTAGTATGTCTATCGTCCTGCCAGCCTACTAGCCTGTCTATCCTCCTGCCAGCCTACTAGCCTGTCTATCCTCCTGCCAGCCTATTAGCCTGTCTGGCGTCCTGCCAGCCTACTAGCTTGTCTGGCGTCCTACCAGCCTACTTGCCTGTCTGACGTCCTGCAAGCCTACTAGCCTGTCTGGCATCTTGCCAGCCTACTTGTCTGTCTGGCGTCCAACCAGAGTATAATCCTGTCTATCCTCCTGCCAGCCTACTAGCCTGTCTGGCGTCCTACCAGCCTACTAGCCTGTCTGGCGTCCTGTCAGCCTACTAGCCAGTCTGGCGTCCTTCCAGCCTACTAACCTGTCTAACGTCCTGCTAACCTACTAGCCTGTCTATCGTCCTGCCAGCCTACTAGTAAGTCTGGCGTCCTGCCAGCCTACAAGCCTTTCTTGTGTCCTGCCAGCATACTAGTCTGTCTATCGTCCTGCCAGCCTACTTGTCTGTCAGGCGTCCCTCAAGCCTACTAGCCTGTCTATCGTCCTGCTAGCTAACTAACCTGTCTATCGTCCTGCCAGCCTACAAGCTTGTCTGGCGTCCTGCCAGCCTTCTAGTCTGTCTGCCGTCTTGCCAGCCTACTAGTCTGTCTGGCGTCCTGCCAGCCTACTAGCCCTGTCTGGCGTCCTGATTGTCTACTTGCCTGTCTGGCGTCCTTCTAGCCTTCTAGCCTGTCTGCCGTCCTGCCAGCCTACTAGCCTCTCTGGCGTCCTGCCAGCCTACTGGACTATCTATCGTCCTGCTAGCCTACTAGCCTGTCTATCGCCCTGCCAGCCTACTTGTCTTTCAGGCGTCCTTCCATCCTACTAGCCTGTCTATCGTCCTGCCAGCCTACTAGCCTGTCTATCGTCCTGCCAGCCTAATAGCCTTTCTGCCGTCTTACCAGCCTATAAGCCTGTCTATCGTTCTTCTAGCCTACTAGCCTGTCTATCGTCCTGCCAGCCTACTAGCCTGTCTGGCGTCCTGCCATCCTACTACCTGTCTGACGTCCTGCCAGCCTACTAGCCTTTCTCTTGTCTTGCCAGCCTACTAGTCTGTCTATCGTCTTGCCAGCCTACTAGCCTGTCTATCCTCCTGCCAGCCTACTAGCCTGTCTGGCGTCCTGCCACCCTACTACCTGTCTGGCGCCCTGCCAGCCTTTTAGCCTGTCTGGCGTCCTACCAGCCTACTTGCCTGTCTGACGTCCTGCAAGCCTACTAGCCTCTCTGGCATCCTGCCAGCCTACTTGTCTGTCTGGCATCCAACCAGCGTATAATCCTGTCTATCCTCCTGCCAGCCTACTAGCTTGTCTGGCGTCCTACCAGCCTACTAGCCTGTCTGGCGTCCTGCCAGCCTACTAGCCTTTCTGGCGTCATTCCAGCCTACTAACCTGTCTATCGTCCTGCTACCCAACTAGCCTGTCTATCGTCCTGCCAGCCTACTTGTCTGTCAGGCGTCCCTCAAGCCTACTAGCCTGTCTATCGTCCTGCTAGCTAACTAGCCTGTCTATCGTTCTGCCAGCCTACTAGCCTGTCTGGCGTCCTGCCAGCCATCTAGTCTGTTTGCCGTCCATGCCAGCCTACTAGCCTGTCTATCGTCCTGCCATCCTACTAGCCTGGCTGGCGTCCTGCTAGCCTTCTAGCCTGTCTGCCGTCCTGCCAGCCTACTAGCCTCTCTGGCGTCCTGCCAGCCTACTGGACTATCTATCGTCCTGCTAGCCTACTAGCCTGTCTATCGTCCTGCCTGCCTACTTGTCTTTCAGGCGTCCTTCCACCCTACTAGCCTGTCTATCGTCTTGCCAGCCTACTAGCCTGTCTATCGTCCTGCCAGCCTACTAGCCGGTCTGGCGTCCTGCCAGCCTACTAGCCTGTCTATCGTCCTGCCAGCCTACTAGCATGTCAATCCTCCCGCCAGCCTACTAGCCTGTCTAGCTTTCTGCCAGCCTCCTAGCCTGTCTATCATTATGCCATCCTTCTTGTCTGTCAAGCGTCTTTCCAGCCTTCTACCTGTCTATAGTTCTGCCAGCCTAGTAGCTTGTCTGGCGTCCTGCCTGCCTACTAGTCTGTCTATCGACTTGCTAGCCTACTAGCCTGTCTATCATCCTGCCACCCTACTTGTCTGTCAGGCGTCCTGCCAGCCTACTAGCCGGTCTATCAGTCTGCCAGCCTACTAGCCTGTCTATCGTCCTGCCAGCCTACTTCTCTGTCTTGCGTCCTGCCAGCCTACTAACTGTCTGGTGACCTGCCAGCATACTAGCCTTTCTGGTGTCCTGCCAGCTTACTAGTCTGTCTATCGTCCTGCCAGCCTACTAGCCCTTCTGGCGTCCTGCCAGCCTACTAGCCTGTCTGGCATCCTACCAGCCTACTAGCTTGTCTATCGACTTACCAGTCTACTAGCCTGTCTATCCTCCTGCCAGCCTACTAGCCTGTCTGGCGTCCTGCCAGCCTACTACCTGTCTGGCGTCCTGCCAGCCTACTAGCCTGTCTGGCATCCTACCAGCCTACTAGCTGGCCTATCGTTTTGCCAGTCTACTAGCCTGTCTATCGTTCTGCCAGCCTACTTGCCTTTCTGGCGTCCTGCCAGCCTACTAGCCTGTCTGTCGTCCTACCAGCCTACTAGCGTGTCTATCGTCTCTCCAGCCTACTAGCCTGTCTATCCTCCTGCCAGCCTACTAGCCTCTCTGGCGTCCTGCCAGCCTACTATCCTGTCTGGCGTCCTGCCAGCCTACTAGCCTTTCTGGCGTCCTACCAGCCTATAAACCTGTCTATCGTCCTTCTAGCCTACTAGCCTGTCTGGCGTCCTACCAAGCTACTAACCTGTCCGGCGTCCTGCCAGCCTACTAGCCTGTCTATCGTCCTGCTAGCTAACTATCCTGTCTATCGTCCTGCCATCCTACTAGCCTGTCTGGTGTCCTGCCAGCCAACTAACCTGTCTATCGTCTTGCCAGCCTACTTGTCTGTCTTGCGTCCTGCCAGCCTACTACCTGTCTGGTGACCTGCCAGCCTACTAGTCTGTGTGGCGTCCTCCCAGCCTACTAATCTCTCTGCCATCCTGCCAGCCTAATAGTATGTCTGTTGTCCTGCCAGCCTACTAGCCTGTCTGGCGTGCTGCTAGCCTACTAGCCGGTCTGGCGTCCTGCCAGCCAACTAGTCTGTCTATCGTCTTGCCAGCCTACTTGTCTGTCTTGCGTCCTGCCAGCCTACTACCTCTCTGGCGTCCTGCCAGCCTACTACCTGTCTGGTGACCTGCCAGCCTACTAGCCTGTCTGGCTCCCTGCCAGCCTACAAGCCTGTTTATCGTTCTGCTAGCCTACTAGCCTGTCTATCGTCATGGCAGCCTACTTGTCTGTCATTCGTCCTGCCAGCCTACTAGCCTGTCGGCCGTCCTGCCAGCCTACTAGCCTGTCTGGCGTCCTGCCAGCATATTAGCCAGTCTATCGTCCTGCTAGCCTACTATCCTGTTTATCGTCCTGCCAGCCTACTTGTCTGTCTTGCGTCCTGCCAGCCTACTACCTGTCTGGTGACCTGCCAGCCTACTAGCCTGTCTGGCGTCCTACGAGCCTACTAGTCTCTCTGCCATCCTGACAGCCTACTAGCATGTCTGGCGTCCTGCCAGCCTACTAGCCTGTCAGGCGTCCTGCCAGCCTACTAGCCTGGCTGGCGTCCTGCTAGCCTACGAGCCGGTCTGGCGTCCTGCCAGCCTACTAGCCTGTCTGGCGTCCGGCCAGCTAACTAAACTGTCTGGCCTCCTGCCAGCCTACTAGCCTGTCTGGCTTCCTACCAGCCTACTAGCTTGACTATCGTCTTGCCAGCCTACTAGCCTGTCTATCATTTCGCAGCCTACTAGCCTGTCTGGCGTCCTTCCAGCCTACTACCTGTCTGCCGTCCTGCCAGCCTACTAGCGTGTCTGGCGTCCTACCAGCCTACTAGCCTGTCTGGCGTCCTGCCAGCCTACTAGCCTGTCTTTCGTCCTGCCTGCCTACTAGCCTGTCTGGCGTCCTGCTAGCCTACTAGCCTGTCTGACGTCCTTCCAGCCTACTAGCCTGTCTGGCGTCCTGCCAGCCTACTAGCCTGTCTATCGTCCTACCAGCCTAACTAGTCTGTCTGGCGTCCTACCAGCCTATAAGCCTGTCTATCGTCCTACCAGCCTATAAACCTGTCTATCGTCCTTCTAGCCTACTAGCCTGTGTATCGTCCTGCCAGCATACTTGTCTGTCAGGCGTCTTGCCAGCCTATTTGTCTGTCAGGCGTCCTGTAAGCCTACTAGTCTGTCTGGCGTCCTGCCAGCCTACTAGCCTGTCTGCCGTGCTGCCAGCCTAGTAGCCTGTCTGGCATCCTGCCAGCCTACTAGTCTGTCTGCCGTCCTGCCACCCTACTAGCCTGTCTGGCGTCCTGCCAGCATACTAGTCTGTCTGCCGTCCTGCCAGCCTACTAGACTATCTATCGTCCTGCTAGCCTACTAGCCTGTCTATCGTCCTGCCATCCTACTAGCCTGTTTATCGTCCTGCTATCCTACTAGCCTGTCTATCGTCCTGCCATCCTACTAGCCTGTTTATCGTCCTGCCAGCCTACTAGCCTGTCTATCGTCCTGCCAGCCTACTAGTCTGTCTGGCGTCCTTCCAGCCTACTAGTGTGTCTGGCGTCCTGCCAGCCTAATAGTTTGTCTGGCGTCTTGCCAGCCTACTAGCCTGTCTGGCGTCCTGCCAGCCTACTAGCCTGTCTATCGTCCTGCCAGCCTACTAGCCTGTCTGGCGTCCTGCCAGCCTACTAGCCTGTCTGGCGTCCTGCCATCCTATTAGCCTGCCTAGCTTCCTGTTAGCCTACTAGCCTGTCTACCGTTCTGCCAGTCTACTAGCCTGTCTACCGTTCTGCAGCCTACTAGCCTGTCTATCGTCCTTCCAGCCTACTAGTCTGTCTGGCGTCCTACCAGCCTATAAGCCTGTCTATCGTCCTACCAGCATATAAGCCTGTCTATCGTCCTTCTAGCCTACTAGCCTGTGTATCGTCCTGCCAGCTTACTTGTCTGTCAGGCGTCTTGCCAACCTCCTTGTCTGTCAGGCCTCCTGCCAGCCTACTAGCCTGTCTATCGTCCTGCCAACCTATTTGTCTGTCAGGCGTCTTGCCAGCCTACTTGTCTGTCAGGCGTCCTGCCAGCCTACTAGCCTGTCTGCCGTCCTGCCAGCCTACTTGTGTGTCAGGCGTCCTGCCAGCCTACTAGCCTGTCTATCGTCCTGTCAGCCTACTAGCCTGTCTGCCGTCCTGCCAGCCTAGTAGCCTGTCTGGCATCCTGCCAGCGTACTAGTCTGTCTGCCGTCCTACCAGCCTACTAGCCGGTCTGGCGTCCTGCCAGCCTACTAGTCTGTCTACCGTCCTGCCAGCCTACTAGTCTGTCTGGCGTCTTGCCAGCCTACTAGCCTGTCTGGCGTCCTGCCAGTCTACTAGACTATCTATCGTCCTGCTAGCCTACTAGCCTGTCTATCGTCTTGCCATCCTACTTGTCTTTCAGGCGTCCTTCTAGCCTACTAGCGTGTCTATCGTCCTGCCAGCCTACTAGCCTGTTTATCGTCCTGCCAGCCTACTAGCCTGTCTATCTTCCTGCCAGCCTACTAGCCTGTCTGGCGTCCTGCTAGCCTACTAGTCTGTCTTGCGTCCTTCCAACCTACTAGTGTGTCTGGCGTCCTGCCAGCCTACTAGTCTGTCTGGCGTCCTGCCAGCCTACTAGCCTGTCTGGCATCCTGCCGTCCTACTAGCCTCTCTCGCGTCCTGCCAGCCTACTAGCCTGTCTGGCGTCCTGCCAGCCTACTAGCCTGTCTATCGTTCTGTCAGCCTACTAGCCTGTCTATCGTCCTGCCAGCCTACTAGCCTGTCTGGCGTCCTGCCATCCTATTAGACTGCCTAGCTTCCTGCTAGAATACTAGCCTGTCTATCGTCCTGCCAGCCTACTTGTCTGTTTAGCGTCTTGCCAGTCTACTAGCCTGTCTATCGTCCTACTATCCTACTAGCCTGTCTATCGTCCTGCCAGTCTACTTATCTGTCTTGCGTCCTGCTAGCCTACTAACTGTCTGGTGACCTGCCAGTCTACTAGCCTGTCTGGCGTCCTGCCAGCCTTCTAGCCTGTCTGGCATCCTGTAAGCCTACTAGCCTGTCTATCGTCCTGCCAGCCTTCTAGTCTGTCTGGCGTCGTGTAAGCCTACTAGCCTGTCTGGCCTCCTGCCAGGCTACTAGTCTGCCTGGCGTCCTACCAGCCTCTCTATCGTCCTGCTATCCTATTAGTCTGTCTGCCATCCTGCCATCCTATTAGCCTGTCCGCCGTCCTGCAAGCCTACTAGTCTGTCTGCCGTCCTGCCTTCTATCTTACTGTTCTTCTATCTTGCATGACCTCTTCTTGTCTACCTAGACAAGTCTGTCAACCCTCCTGCAAGTCTGACTGCAGTCCTGCCAACCTGCCTGACAGCCGTTCTACCAGCCTGCCTGCCATCATGCCAGCTTGTTTCACTGACTATAAAGTGAGACCCAGACTGACCGCCAATCTTTCAGCCTTCCTGCTTGACTTCCTGCCAGTCTGTCTGCCGTCCTGTCAGCCTACCTGCTGTCTTGCCTGCCATCCTGTCAACCTTTCTGCCATCTGTCAACATTACTGCCATCTGGTCAACCGGAAGTCTGTCATCTTGCAAAACTACAAGTCTGATTGTCATTCTGCTTGCCCTCCTAATTTCTGGTTATTCTGCAAACCTGCCTTCCTTCCTGATGGCCTGGGGCCTGATTCACGAAAGCACTTACGCAAATACTTACGAACGTGTACATCTTTCCTCAATCTTTGACGGCTTTGATTACATTTATTAAACAGTTTACAAGCATGAAAACTTCTCAATCAACTGTTGTTATTGTTATAAACAGCCTCCTGGTGCTTCGGAGCTCATTAACTGTTTAATAATTGTAAACAAAGCCGCCAAAGATTGAGGAAAGATGTACAGGTTCGTAAGTGCTTGCGTAAGTACTTTCGTGAATCTGGCACCTCCCTTCCAGATCGCTTGCCTCACTGCCTGCCTTTCTGTCAGTCTGCCTACCATCTTGCCTTCTTGTTAGCATGACTGCCTGCTTGCCTATTTTCCTGAATGTCGGCCTAGATTACTGAGTAACTTGGGTGGGGGACGACTGCTGGTGTGGTTGGAGTTGTTCAGTTTATATAGCTACTTCGTAGTGCAGGTGTTCACTTCTTTGTTTATCCATAGATTACTGGGGCTTGCTCACTTCTCTTCAGTTCGTTGTGCACTGGGTGCAGTTTGTGCGGTGGGTGTGTATGAGTTCATCACACTGGTCTTGTATCTGGATCGGCACTCACTGAGACCATCCACACCACCCATGAGTGTTGGTGTCGTGTAGACATCAGCGATAAAGGTGGAGTCTCTGGTCTTGACGTATACGTCGAGGAGAGTGAGTGCACCGTCCACACCAAGTTCATGTGTGCACTGGAGTACTGAGGACTCGGTAACCGATCACTTAATCATATCCAGCTGCTGAAGGTCCCGAACACTGTTTAAAATATCGTCAGTGTACCTTCAATAGACCTTGTGTTTGTTCTCAGTCCTGGATCTTCTCTTCCAGGAAGACCATATAGAAATAAGCGAAAAGGACACCAAATGGACACCCCGTTGCTACTCGGTCGATTTGTGTGTTCATGTGTCCCCAGGGGTGGTGAAAGGGGACATCTTTGTGCACGTCTCAAGAAGGCTTGTAAGGGCGGTCTCTGGGATATCCACCTTTGGTGTCGAGTGGTCTTGATAAACTTTGTCTTTAATTAAGATAATTGTTGTGTCTACGGCGACACTGGTGGCTAAGGATTCAACATCAAGTGAGGCTGTTATACTCTCAGGTTTGTTAGCCTTCATGATATCCCCGAAGTCCGTGACGCAGCTCAGGGTGTAAATGGTGGGGACACAAGGCGTCAGAACGGTGTTGAGTTGCTGGGCCAGGTTGTAACTGGTGTAGAGATTTGGCTAATAATTTATCTCAAAGGGGGGGGGGGGTCCGCTATTTGGGTGTTTTCACTGCCATGGATATATCACAAATTGCAATTTCAATCGTAAGTTGTTGTAATCACAGGTAGTCAGGTAAGTTATTGCCTGCTTTATTATATTAAGTTTGTTAGTAGTTAGCAACTAAATTACTGACAGTAAGGTAGTTCCTGTCTTCCTGGCTGGAAATCAGGAAGGCAAGCTGGCAGGAAGGGAGGTAGGAAAAAAGGCAGGCAGGAAGGTAGGGAGGGAGAGAGAAGTGCTGGCAGGCTCTCAAGTCGGCCGGCAGACAGATTGACAGGAAAGCAGGCAGGCTGGTTGATTGGCAGGAAAGCAGGCTGGCTGGTTGATTGGTAGAATAGCAGGCTCCCCTGTAAGCGATATTCGTGCAGGACGGCAGACAGGTTTATAGGATGGCAGGCAGGCTGGCGGGATGGCTGATTAGCAGGATGGTAGACAGACTGGGAGGCAGGATGGGAGGAAGGCTGGGAGATAGGATGTCTGGACGGTAGACAGGCGAGTAGATAGTATGGCAGGCCGGATTTCAGGCAATTAGAACTGCAGGGAGGATGGCAGGAAGACCAGTGTGATGGCAGGCAAACCGGCAGGCTGGCTGGAAGAGTGGCAGAATGGCACGCAGACGGGCAGGATGGTAGGCAGGCCGGCAGGATGGCAGTCAAGCTGGCAGGAATGCGAGCTGGCTGACAAAACGGTAGGCAGGCCGGCAAACAGGCCAGCAGGATGCTAGATAACAGGCATGAAGGCTGAATGGCAGGAAGGCTGACAGTATGGCAGGCAGGCTGGTAGGATGGCAAGTAAGTCGACAGGATGGCAGGCAGGCCGGAGGACAGGCATGATGGTAGGCAGGCCACCGGCATAGCAGGCCGGCAAGCTGGAACGAAGGCAGGTAGGTTGGGAAAGCTTGGAGGTGGGCAGAGAGGCGGCAGCTTTATGGTTAAGAGGGTCAGTAACCACAAGGGGCGCGCTGGTTGTGCCCGAGCCTTGAATATACCACAGAGAAAGTGTTAAACAAAGCAGATTGAGCACTATAAGCGGTATTCTCAGGAATACAGGACCCTGAGAACGGGCTGAAAAATTATAGTGGGAGCAAGAGGAGATTCGATAGGGGACACTGATAACTGTATGGAGCGGCAGATAACAGCAGGTTATCTGCCGCTCCATACTATTGGAGCGGTTATCTGTTGCTGGTTATCCGCCAGCAACACTGTGTATACCTGACAAAGGCCGTTGGCTAAAAATTCTACCGGAGTTAGGCGGCTGCCCTAATACTTCCCTTCAAGTGCAGGTAAAGCGGTCGTCTTCCCACAAGAGTTTGAGTGAGGGCTTGAGGAGAGGGGTCAGAGCGGGTGTACCTTACAAAGGCTAATATTAGGTGTAAGTGAATAGATACATCTGTTTTCGAAGGATCAAGAATTGAATGAGAAAAATGATTTATTTTAAATCACAATTGTATGAATGTAAAATGGGACTAATGGATAAATTTTACGTAGCTCGTCTGCATCATGTAAATGGGCATTTTTTTTTTTTTGAGATATATACAAGAGTTGTTACATTATTGTACAGCCAATACTACGCTTAGCGTTTCGGGCAAGTTCTTAATCCAATGGTCCCTGGAATATGACCCTCACGAAGAATCGTTTTTACAACCACGTACCCATTTTACTGTTGGGTTAAACAGAGGCTACAGTTAAGGATTTGCGCCCAGTAAATCCTCCCCGGCCAGGATACTAACCCATGACAAAGCTCTCGCAGAATGCCCGGTGAGTGTCTTACCACTACACCACGAGAGACTTTCAAACCAAAATGCTCAATATTCCCAAGTCTCAACGTTATTTTTTCAGGGTGGTTTGTCCAATAAAATAATTCATAGTTTGAAAGTGAAGGGGCTACACGCATTATTGTGTTGAAGACTAAACATTCCTGTAAGGGGACCGACAAGTGAGTTTATTGCTTAACGTTATCATTTCAACAGGGAATTTCCATCAGCACACTGGATTTGAATTTTAGATTAATTAAGGTCTGTGCTAATTGCACAATGAAGTTATGTAGACATACAAGTGTGAACGGATCACTACCAGTGTTTAGTTGATGTTATACTATGTAGCCAGCCTTTGAGTAAGATTATATAATTATACATGAATAAATGGATCCAGATATATCATGTATTATGTTATACTCATCTGACAACGGGTGTGACGTCAGACTGCAGGTTAGAGTAAGTTGAACTTAAAGATTTCTGTGAGGTCTTAAACCCAAACTTCCAGACTTAGTCAGGCAAATAGGACTGTTTGTGCCAATATTTGGTAATGATAATAAATTGCCAGGTGGAGAGCATTGTAGTTACATGAGTATATTAAGTTGATATTAGGAAGAGAGGCAAGGTATTCAGTCAATCCCTCATATACCGACCTAATAACAGGGATATAAGCAGCCATATGATGGAGATGAAAGGCTGTTAGCGGCTCCAGCCCGTTCTCCCAAACATTCCCAATGTACTAAACTGATGTAAATAGCCTGAAAGTAGCCTACATGAGGACTCACTAACAGAAAACAGATCACGAAAATTTTGCGAGCCGCCACGATTTATAGCACTTCATATTTTGGCTTAAGGGAACTTAAATGTTAAAATACAGTGTACTATTCAGGAAAACAGGTTGCTCGCTGTTCACCACTTCATTACTGATACAATAAATTGTATTCTAAACATTTTCTATGTTTACACTTTTACCTGTGCTCAGACGTATTAATAATTATCTTGATAACATCATTCTTTATAGTGTGATGATGAATTATGTGCATTATTGTGATTATTGTGCAACATTGAAATATGTCAAATGTGGAAAGATAACACTGTTTACCATTTCTAATAATACAAATCGTCTCTGCTCTGATTCAATTGTTGAATTTATTTGATTAATTAGGCTATCGTTCTGGCGTTAAAATATCCTAATTCAAGATATTGTATAGTGTTGATAGTATTTAATCGTAAAGCTTACTCTAGCTGTTATTTCTCCCTACCATGGGGAAAAACTTTCCCTCCTTAGAAACTTCTAAAGAGAGTTTATAAGATTTTTGTCGCATGCAGTTTCTCAGATTTTTATTTATTAAAATGGAATTTCTATTACTTTATAGAAAACAGTGTAAATATTTTCATCATATATTATAATCCACTTATTGAATACCTGGCCTTGAAACAATCATTTAACTTACAAGTAAAAAGACTACTTAATTGTTGAGTGAGGGCTTGCCAAGCAGTACATCTTCAGTGTCTACTACATTTATAGACCAACTGATTTTTTAACTCTGGGAGGCCGTCAAACTGCTGGCTTTCTCACTCGGTGTTGCCAAGTATTATTTAACAGACACGTGTAGCTAAAAATAACAGGTAACATAACATATATTATGTATATCTATTAACAATGAAACATCTCCAGGTATATAGTATATTTCCACCCTCGAAAACCCTGTTACAAAGTAAAAATATGTCTGAAATCAGTAATATACATCCGTCACTTTAAACTACAGCTCGAAATGTAGCAGAATTGCACCTCCAGCTGATGTCTGAAATTTATTGACAAGTCTCTGGCGACCATTAAATTAATGCTATATGGACATAGGGTGTGAGATTGTCGGTCTGTGGGGGATGGCACTAATATAAGTGACCCCACTCAGAAAGAACTGCACTAGCAACAACCAAGTGCTGTAATGACAGCTTATTACTATAAGACTGAACAGGTGGCGTAGAGCCGCAGCCAGAGTCCAAATACTTGGCACTTTTAGTCCACTGAGTCGTGGAGCTTCTGTAACTGCTGAAGACAGTTGTCAGCGTCCAAATATCCACAGCAACACAAGGAGTCACTTTCAAGTGTAAGGCAGAGTTAATAAATGGTGACAAGGGTCTTAGAAGGTGTGAACGGAAAGGCACTTGTAGTTCGAACAATATCAATTTATTCATAAAACTTAATAATAATAATACAAGGTTACAATAATTTAACGTTACGTTAAAGTCTGTAGTGGCGCTGTCAACACTAGACAAGCTGGAATAAACGCACTTCTGGTTCACACCACTCACAGTTCCAGCATTAACTACAGTGAAACAGTGGGCAACCATTCAGATGCAAGTAGCAGTTCGTGACGACTGATGAAAAACAATAATAACAACAACAGACAGACCTGTCACAGAGTCTTCCGTGCAACACTCAGTTAATTACATTAAGACTCGTCTCTCAGGACGGCAGTCAAAGCAATCAATTGTGTTACAACACATTGACAGACAGATGACAATTGATCTGATCAATTTCTGTCAAACAAGTTACAACATATTTACGTTACTTAGTAAAATCAATTACATTAATTTGTCTCCAGGTCAGTCAAACCAAAGCCAGGTAAACTACTTTAAATACGCCATGTCAGCACAGACAGCCAAGCAACAACACCAGACTCAACGAAGTCAATCAACAACTGCCGGGTAATTGGGGAGTTGCGCTCTAGCTGCCATGAGGTGAGGACGTGTCGCCTGGTCTCTCCGGTATTTGGGGTGTCTGCCGCTTTCGTCGGCAGGGGGTGTGGGTGTCTCTACCATCCCTACTGTTCCTGGTTGGTGTGAACGTGGCGCTTTTGCGATAGGCGGCCATCTTCCCCCCTGTTGTGAGTGTAAACTCTATGGGTTTGGAGTTTACTGGCCATGCAGGATACCCTATCGTGGAGATGGTCATGTGTGACATGCTCCATGTCCTGGTCATGGAAATATACGGTGTTGAGATCGTAACTGCTCGCCGTGTGGTCATCAAGTTTTGGGGAGAAGCGGCGTACCGTGACTTTCTCCGACGGTACAAGGGACGTACCTTGCAGCTGCAGGATGGCACCGAACCTGTGGCCATTTCGGATCGAAGCGGTGCTGTGACGTATGTGAGTGTCTATGGAGTTTCCTGAGACCCTCCTCCGGCGTTTCTTCCAGAGGTTTAGCACCGTTGTCAGTGTGCGGATGCACACGCTGTCTTCTGGGAAGTATATGGGTGTGAAGACCAACATTCGTATCCTCGGGATGCGCCTGAGGTCGGACATTCCATCCTCTGTCCAGCTTTTATGGTACTACGTGCGGGTGTATTATGCACGGGAACCCCGTACTTGTTTCCGGTGTGGCATGTTGTGGCATCAGGCTGCCGGGTGCACTGCGGCTCCAGTTGCTCCTGTCAACTTGTTCCGGGAAGAGGATTTCCTGCTGCTTCCTCTGGAGGAGGACTCCGGGGATGAGGAGGTGAACATCCCATTAGCTGATGCGGGTCCCCCTGCTTGTCCTGACATTCCTCCGGTTGTTGCAGACCCTCCTCCAGGTATTGCAGTGCCGTCGGAGGGTCTACCTACTCCTGTCAATGTCCCCGCTGCCCCCTTGGGTCGTCCTGGTGCTCACTGTGAGGTGTCGCCGTCTTCCCTCTCGTCTTCAGCTGCTGCACCTGGCTCTGTGTCCTCACCTCGGTTCCCAGCTGTGCTGGATGCTGGGGTGGCTGCGAAACCTCCTGCTGTGTGTGGCCCGGTTCCCCCTGTGGTAGAGGCTGCTGTCGTTCTGCGTCAGGCGTCGGTTCGTCCGGCTAGTGGTACCCGTGTTTCTGGGTCCGCTTCCGTCTCTGACGATATCCGGACGGATCCCAAACGTTACAGCGTTTGTCTTCTGCCTGGGCCGATGTTGGTGACTTCAGTGACTGTGGGTCTTTGGGTGTTGACGGTGTGGATCCGGATACGTCGATGTCTCCGCAGTTAGTGGTGGCGGAGGTCCATGTGCCTGCTGGTGCTGGTGCCCGTGTCTCAGACGTGCCTTCTGTTCCTTCTCTGCCAGGGGACACTCCGCAGTGGGGGATGGTGCCTTCCGCTGCCAGGGATGGTGTGGATGCTGGTGATGGGCGTGTCCTGGTAGTGACATTACGGAAGGATGCACGTCGTCCAGGTTCCCTGCATTCGTCTGGTGGTGTGCCCGTGGCCGCAGGTGCCCTTGTGGTGGTGCACTCGGTCAGGTTCACTCGTGTGAGGATGCACGTTGGGGCCCTGGGGGACGTGTTACCGGCGTCTGTGATGCTGCCGGGTCACTGGACAGCGATTGCCTAGTTAATGCTGTCTGACGAGCTGGAGAACTTTCATGGTGGGCAGGTTCCTTGCATGTAGGGGCGAGTAACGACTACTCGCCTCATAAGTGATACCACCTGGGTCCCCTGTTTGCGGGTGTTTGTTGCCAAGGTTCCGGATGTTATGGCTTCCCCGGTGGATGGCCGAGACCCTTGGCGATGGATGCTCAGGGAAGCATTCAATGTACGGTTCCCACGGGTCATGTTCCCGGGCACGTATGTCCGCTGATTTCCTGTTGATTTGCTTTATGTAGTGCTGTGTTTCCCTCTGGCTGTTTGTTTGCCCTATTGTATTATGTGCCTGTGCTCTCCCTTTGTTTGTTGCAAGGCAGGTGGTTTGGTGTGCATGTTCTTATTCATGTATTTGTTTTTGTGTTGATACTTTGCCATGTGTGTTATATTTATGCCTCACATGTTGTATTGTTTTTTTTTTATTTTGTTTTTCTTTTGTTTTTATTTATGGCTTGTTGTATGTTATGATTTTCTTGTGTAATACTTCATGTTGTACTTCATGATATGCTTGATTGTCGGTCCTTCCGGCCAGTGCTTCTGTTTGCTTTGTTTCAATGTCACTATGTTTTATTTTCTTGTCTTTATGTGCTTGCATTGCTTGCTTGTTTTTTATTGTTTTCTATTTTGTGTATTGTTCTTTGTCTTGATGTATGCTGTGTTTCTCATGCGTTTCTCCAGTTTTGCTAATTGTTGTACTGTGCTGCCGGTCCTTCAGGCTGGCGGTTTTTTGTTTTGTTTTGTTATGTTTCCTATATTGTTTTATTGCATTTATTGCATTTAACTTGCATGCTTGCTTGTAAAAATAAAAATAAAAAAAAACTTCCGGATAATTAGCAATCTCTGAGTATCTGTTCAAAGTCCTGTCAAACTTAACTCACGAAGAATTTACGCTAACACTAGTCTATCACTGAGACCGCTTGACAACCACTGATTAGTAAACACGTTTGCTAATCACCTCTCACTACTAAAGATGGTAATTAATTACATTAATTCGATGACACTGACTTCACAATAAATTAATACAAATCAAAACAACACGGGGTGACGTAGATCAACACAATTACAGTAGCAAAATACAGTGCTAACCCAAGCACTGAACAACACTCACAACCGTCACAACAAATGTTTTAAAATCAATGATAATACAATTTCAATAAAGTAAACAAACTTACTTTTATCACTGCTTGCCTTCTGGAATGAAAGAAAAGAAAGACAACACGGAAATAGTTAAACACAAAGTGATGGTATAATTAAACCACACTAAACCTCAACACAATTAACATAAAACCACACAAATACTAAATGTGTAACAAAGTGTAAGATATCAATCACACTAGGGTTACGCTACAGTTATCACACTGATTAGCTGTAATAGGCCTTTACCTATCGTGCTTCCTCGGTAATTGAACTCCTCCCCATATCGGGATTATGAAGAACAGCACACCGGTCAGTTGACTTGATTCAGCACAAGGAATTAATGCATGTTAGACGAATGATATGAAATATACATAGTTTGAGTACTCACTTTGAAATTATTACTGGTATCTTCTACAATCCATACTACAATCACACTCACTATGATCCCGCTGTTATCTTCTTGAGGTTATCTTGAGATGATTTCGGGGATTTTTAGTGTCCCCGCGGCCCGGTCCTCAACCAGGCCTCCACCCCCAGGAAGCAGCCCGTGACAGCTGACTAACACCCAGGTACCTATTTTACTGCTAGGTAACAGGGGCATAGGGTGAAAGAAACTCTGCCCATTGTTTCTCGCCGGCGCCTGGGATCGAACCCAGGACCACAGGATCACAAGCCCCGCGTGCTGTCCGCTCGGCCGACCGGCTCCCTGTTGATTGAAGATCATACACCACAGAGGCTGTCCGGGTTACAGTGCACAGGGGGCTACACGGGTGATGGTACAGTGAGGTGGGGTGGAGGTGGCGTGCTGGCGGATGAGGTAGCGAGCCACTGGGACCACATGGGCTAGAATCGCCTGTTTCCCAGGATACTGGAGAAGACAGGGGGTGCGTTTGGGTGCACACTGGTGAGAATTGCACTAGTGTGCTTTGCTGAAGGCACTCTGATAACACGCTGATGGGATGAAGATGGACACCACATGATAAGCACACGAGGTGGGCAGCACAATGGACGAAATAAACAGAGTCCATACTGTCCACAATTTTCGCATTAAATCTCTCAGAATTTTAACTCAAACACTTGGAACCGTATTCCTAGATTCCCTGTACACAGTTTACTTAGCGATATGGTGACGGATCACCTTTACTTTCGCCGATGATCACCGATACAACTGGCTACAGTTCTGTTGCTTCTGCAGCGATCACGTGTGGCGCGGAGTACACTTCCTTGTATGTTTCGAGTAATACCTGCGCCCTGCGATTACCGGATTCTGTGACAATAATGCTTAACGGAATAGATATACTTGAGCTTGCTGAACTATGCTGTAGACAGGAGAAATACCCGATTTTTGGCTGAAACAAGATATCACGTCTACACAGCACAGCAACGCCTCTCGGAATGAGGTGCCGTGGGCTGGAATGGAACCGGCGGTGTTCCCCTAGTCTTTTGAGACTGCCAATCAGGTGCCAGCATCCTAGAGGCCCATGGTGCCGCGACCAATGAGAATCCCCTGCCGGTGACGCTTACACGCCGGTAAGGGGGAAAACCGTTGAGACACTTACTTCACAGTGCCTGGCTTCCTTCCCTATATCTGAGCAGCCAGAACTAAAATTTATGCTTACCCTGTAACTATTTATCCAGAAATGCTACAACAACTATCGCGAGTTTTCTGGGCAGCTGAGGGTGTCTGCTTTCCAAAGACCCAATTACGACCTTCTAGCTGCTATAACAAGAAAATTCATATTTTGTGCACTCCTGTGCACTCTCTGAAATTTCCTAAGTCAAAAATGGCAATTTGCTTCTTCTATCAACCATGTGTAAGGTAGCCAGAGGGTCAACCTCTGACATAGGGTACCTCTGTTCAGTTACTTTATAGCTCCTAAGGTATGGTAATTAGGCCTACAAACTGCATATGCTCTATCACACCAATGCCCACAAGATGGGTATGGGGTGCATAATAAATGAACTAAACTAACTGTCTGTAAATCATAAGAAAGACTACAACCTAATGCATGATGTAAATCAAAACATTAGTCTAGTTTCTTCATATATTATTACATAGACATATAACATGGTTAGTATGTTATTCCAAATTAGGTACTAATTTGAGGTTCCTGGTGAGTACCTCCTTGTTCTATTACCATCCATACCTCCCTGGCGAGTATCCTACTTGTACCATGACCATTCATAACTGCCTGACGAATACATCCTTGCCCCATGATCATCCATACCTGCATATTTAAAATTGTTGACAAGCATAAATAACAATTAACTAAAACATTTAATTTCCCGTGTAAATTCATCACATTATATGCCTACTGGTCAATTTGCATATACTGACTATTTACCTAATTAATCATAACCTCCATTTGCATACTTAACCATTTGTACACTACATGTGTTTTTGTAGGTAATCTGTTCTCCTCTGGTGTGCAAATTCGCCTATGTTAATGAACCTTTGTTATTTAAAATTTTGGAGAACAGCCTCATTAATAGCATGATAATACATACCTTTGTCAGTTTGATAACCTGAGGACAGATTAGCTGGAAACAGGTAGGCCGTTGTCTGGTCAGCAGATGATGGATCAGCAGGTGATGGGTCAGTAGATGATGGATCAGCAGATGATGGATCAACAGGTGATGAATCACCAGATGGTGGATCTATTAGTATTTGGTCAACACGTGCTGGATTAGTAGATGCTGTACCAGCAGGTACCATGTCAGCAGGTACTGTGCCACCAGGCACGGTGTCAGCAAGCAGGGTGTCAGCAGGGGCCGGGAGAGCCAGGGTGTGGACAAGAGACACCGTAGCAACCATCACAATAAACAGCCGCAACACAGCAGAAGTCGTCACCAAACTCTGCCTCTTCCTCGCCCTGTTAATCCTGACTTTCTTGTTGTGTGATTTCCTGTGGCCATTGTGGTGTTGACTCATCATTGGCTCTCGCCACAACTGCTGCTGCTGTAGAGTACTTATGGGTGTGTAGCTTCTTCCTGTGATGCTGCTGCTGTTCTCAGGCACTCCTCTGGCTGCTGATCTTGCTACAGCTGCTGTCTTCGTCAGATACTGCTCCTGATCCTATCAATGTTCTTCACTGTAATAGAAAAGAGATAAAATATTGTAATTAAAATCAAATTTGTATATAAAATCCAAATGCTTAAGTTATTGCAATGCAATAACGTATGCATTCTATTTAACTCTTTATTTCTCATTTCTTGCTGGAACCATTTAAACCTTCCTATCAAGTTCCACTTTGTACTATGACCATCCATACCTTCCCGGCGAGTACATCCTTGCATAATGATCATCCATACCTTCCTGTCGAGTACATCTTTGCATAATGACCATCCAAACCTTCCTGGCGAGTACATCTTTGCATAATGACCATCCAAACCTTCCCGGCGAGTACATCTTTGCATAATGACCATCCAAACCTGCCTGGCGAGTACATCTTTGCATAATGACCATCCAAACCTTCCCGGCGAGTACATCCTTGCATAATGACCATCCAAACCTGCCTGGCGAGTACATCTTTGCATAATGACCATCCAAACCTTCCCGGCGAGTACATCTTTGCATAATGACCATCCAAACCTGCCTGGCGAGTACATCTTTGCATAATGACCATCCAAACCTGCCTGGCGAGTACATCTTTGCATAATGACCATCCAAACCTGCCTGGCGAGTACATCTTTGCATAATGATCATCCAAACCTGCCTGGCGAGTACATCCTTGCACCATGACCATCCCAGCCTGCTTTGTGAGTACATCCTTGCACATGACCATCCAAACCTGCCTCTGAGTACATCCTTGCATCATGACCATCTATACCTGCCTGGTGAGTACATTTTGCATCAAGACCATCCATACCTGTCGAGAAAAAAACGACCTACCTCTATAATCCTAGTTACAATATGCAGATAATTGCGCTGCGGTTCTTGTACTAACCTATTATCCAATACTAACACAAATAAATTTAATAACTCATTCAAAGGAAACCAGATTATAGTGGAATTTTCCTTTAAACGTGGGATATATATCACCCGTCACAACAAAATATATTAATAAAATATTAATAATCACTAAAAACTTCCTGTTCAGTGTTAAAATTAATAAAAAACTGTTCCCTGTAACTGTATCAAATAAATTTACCAGTAAAATTAACGCCGCCCTTCCTTCGTCCAAAAATGGGCAAAATTTAGCCGGTTTCAATCACGTGACTGAGCCGGGGAAGGAGGGCGGCGGCCGTTGGGGAATGAACACTGCTCGCGTGATTTAGTAAAAAATAGCAGCTACGTTTATGCTCGTGAACCCGAGCCATCTAGACGTTCTTCAGCTGCCGCGACCTCAAATAACGGGAGTACCTCGTTTCCGGCTGTTTAAAAAACTAACATTATTTTGTAGGGCCCTAGAATATTATTTAAATGGAACCGGTGATGAGGCGGGCGAACACCACAAACCGGGTGAGCCTCTCACAGTCTAGAAATATTCTTAATACTATTAATTTAAATGCGCCATATCTGTGTAGGAAGTAAAGTTGCAGTTGTTAGATTGTATTCTTCCGGGAGATCTGTGGTCACCTGGGAATTAAGCGTCAGCAACCTGTCGCCACTAGGAACAGACACCATAGCCACGAGGCTTACTCCTAGCAGACTGGTCACGTGTCCCTTTGATATCCACACTGAAGTCTTCAAACAGCTAAGGCCTTCGTGTACAAACTAACCCCATTACAATAATAAACTAACCTTAGTACACACAAAAATCACACTAGCGACATGCATCAAATGAACTAAGAGTCTAATGGAGAACGAGTCTAAGATGGAGAACGGCAAACACAAATATCATAGCAGGGAATGACCCGGGAAATAACCAACCACAGGTCAGAGAACTTTTGAGATTCTGTGACAAATTCTCGCTCAATCAACAGATTACAGAACCAACTAGGAACGAAAACACACTAGACTTGTTATTCACAAACAATGATGAACTAATCAGGGATATCACAATCTCAGATACTTCATACTCAGACCATAAGCTCATTGAAGTGCGAACTAGCATAAATAACGGTAGTAGGTCTAAGAGACCCAACAAGCGAGAAGGAATATTCAATCAATTCAATTTCAACAATAAGAGGATTGACTGGGAAAAAATAAATGTAGACCTTGCAACCATTCAATGGGAGACGGTCTTAAGCGACAAAACTCCCACACAGGGAATAGCTCAACTGACAGCTGAAGCTTACAAGGTCTGCTTGAAGCACGTGCCTGTGAGGAGGGGCAGAAAGAGGACCACTCTAGAAAGAGAACGCAGACGACTGTACAGGAGAAGGAAAAAAATAACGGAAATGCTTCGGCAGACACAACTATCACAAGCAAGGAAAACAAGCCTAAGCAGGGAGATTGAGGAAATAGAACAAACGTTGAAGCGATCATATGAGTCTGAGGAAATGGAATTGGAACAGAAAGCTATACAAGAGATAAGGAAAAATCCGAAATATTTTTTCACATACGCAAAATCAAAATCCAAAACCTCGACCAGTATTGGACCGTTAATTACAAATGAAGGTACGTACACAGAGGACAACAAAGAGATTAGTGAAATTCTAAGAAGCCAGTATGAGGCTATGTTTAGAACACCAATAAACAACATGAAAGTTGATGACCCAGACAGCTTCTTTATGAATGACATTCAAGCTGCAGATAATATAACGGATATTACCACAAACTCGGAAGACTTTGAAAGAGAAATTGATAATATGCCTATGCACTCAGCTCCTGGGCCTGACTCATGGAATTCAATATTCATAAAGAAATGTAAAGTACCAGTAGCGAGAGCACTCAGCGTAATATGGAGAAAGAGCCTGGATACAGGGGAGATACCAGCAGCACTTAAATCTGCAGATATAGCTCCGTTGCACAAGGGGGGAGTAAAGCCTTGGCAAAAAATTATAGGCCAGTTGCACTAACATCACACATAATAAAAGTGTTTGAAAGAGTGATTAGGAATCAAATTTCTAGTTTTATGGAAAACAATGAATTGCACAATCCAGGACAACATGGATTTAGAGCGGGAAGATCCTGTCTGTCACAGTTACTCAACCACTATGACAAAATCACAGAAGCCCTAGAAGAAAAGCAAAATGCAGATGTTGTATACACAGACTTTGCAAAGGCGTTCGACAAATGTGACCATGGGGTGATAGCTCACAAAATGAGGTCAATGGGAATAACTGGAAAAGTAGGACGCTGGATACTCAATTTCCTGTCGAACAGAACACAAAGAGTAACAGTCAATCAGATAAAATCGAGTCCAAGCGATGTTAAAAGCTCTGTACCTCAAGGTACAGTCCTTGCACCGCTACTGTTCCTTATTCTCATATCTGATATTGACAAAAATACACGCCACAGCTTCGTGTCGTCCTTTGCAGATGACACAAAAATCAGCATGAAAATTACCTCTGCTGAAGACATTGAAAAACTACAAGCAGATGTCAACAAAGTTTTTGATTGGGCAGCAGAAAATAACATGATTTTTAACAGTGATAAATTTCAGGTACTCAGGTACGGCAAAAATGAGGATCTGAAACATAATACAGGGTACAAAACACAATCGAATCTTCCCATAGTAGAAAAACAGCATGTCAAGGATTTGGGAATAATGATGTCCGACGATTTAACGTTTAGGGAGCATAACCAAGCAAATATCGCGTCAGCCAGAAAAATGATCGGATGGATTACGAGAACTTTCAAATCCAGGGATCCCATCACAATGGTTGTACTCTTCAAGTCACTTGTGTTGTCCCGTCTCGAGTACTGCTCAGTACTCACTTCCCCCTTCAGAGCAGGAGAGATTGCTGAAATAGAGGGAATACAGAGAACATATACGGCACGCATAGACGCGATAAAACACCTAAATTATTGGGATCGTCTCAAAGCTCTCCAAATGTACTCTCTAGAAAGGAGACGAGAGAGATACCAAATAATATACACATGGAAAATACTGGAGGGTCAGGTCCCAAATCTACACAGTAAAATAACAACGTACTGGAGTGAACGATATGGAAGAAAATGCAAGATTGAACCTGTGAAGAGCAGAGGTGCCATAGGCACAATCAGAGAGCACTGTATAAACATCAGGGGTCCGCGGTTGTTCAACGTCCTCCCAGCGAGCATAAGAAATATTGCCGGAACAACCGTGGACATCTTCAAGAGAAAACTGGACGATTTTCTAAGAGAAGTTCCGGATCAGCCGGGCTGTGGTGGGTACGTGGCCCTGCGGGCCGCTCCAAGCAACAGCCTGGTGGACCAAACTCTCACAAGTCGAGCCTGGCCTCGGGCCGGGCTTGGGGAGTAGAAGAACTCCCAGAACCCCATCAACCAGGTATCAACCAGAACTAGTCCACAAGGGCCGTGATGAGGGTTCGAACCCACGTCTGAATGGATCCCAGACGCACCTTTATCGACTAGGCCACGACATGGTAAAATAATTACAACCGGGAGTTCCACCTGGCCTCACACGGATCCTGCAGTCTCTCCGAGACACTAACCAGGGTTTTACACAAATCCCCCATGAACTCGGGCTCAGTCAATAAGGTGTTCTACCTCTTCGCCCTTATTTCATTACACTCAGAAATCACAATAGCGTGATGAGGCCAAGTGGAACTCCCGGTTGCAATTTTTTTACCATGTCGTGGCCAAGTCGATTAAGGTGCGTCTGGGATCCTCTCAGGCATAGGTTCGAACCTTCATCACAGCTATTGTGGATTTGTTAATTTTAACCTTAGTAAAAATTTGCTATCAATCGATTGATAGGTTACTTTAATTAATTTACCCCCAAACTGTGTTGGGATATGACTTATGGGAGATTTTATATCCATACAGTCCGCTCAATTAAACATACAGTCTACTAAGCTATGGAAAGAATTAATAATTAAATCAATTATACATCATAAATAAAATTACATTAAATTAAATAATTTTTTAATATTTTTTTTAATTAACAGGGGAAAGCGCCAAGCCATTAAGACTTTATAGAGCTGGGATGGGACGGGAGGAAAGTAATGGTGCCCAACCACTTGGACAGTCGGGGATTGAATGCCGACCTGCATGAAGCGAGACCCACAATACCTGCCTGGCGAGTACATCCCCGCACAATGACCATACATAACTTACTGGCAACAATGTTGTATCCAGGTTATTTTGTAAACATTAGTTAGTCTCTCTCTCAACGTACCGGCGGCGTAAGTAGTGGATGGAGCGTGAGGAGGAGTATGTAAGTGGCAAATGGATTGGAGTCAGTGGGCGGGAGGCACTCTGGGTCAGCGGTCAGGGAGGAAGGCAAGGTGTGGCTACACAGGACTCCAGTAGAGGCAGCGAGTCACAGACGTGACCTCAAGTGCAATATGAGACGGTCATTGTTTGGCCTCATTTATTGTGAGAACACTGTTGACATGTTGACTGGAAGTGCTTTGGGAAGGCTCAATAGTTAGAGGAGGTTGAATAGAAGAGACGCCAGCAGTGTGGCATATTTCATTCTGGAGAGCACCGTGATGCTGGTGGTGAGGACATGGTATGGTGACGACCATGATGCTGGTGGTGGTGTGGACCTGGTATGGTGAAGACCATGATGCTGGTGGTGGTGTGGACCTGGTATGGTGACGACCATGATGATGCTGGTGGTGAGGACCTAGTATGGTGACGACCATGATGCTGGTGGTGGTGTGGACCTGGTATGGTGACGAACATGATGCTGGTGGTGGTGTGGACCTGGTATGGTGAAGACCATGATGCTGGTGGTGGTGTGGACCTGGTATGGTGAAGACCATGATGCTGGTGGTGAGGACCTGGTATGGTGACGACCATGATGCTGGTGGTGGTGTGGACCTGGTAATGGTGACGACCATGATGCTGGTGGTGGTGGTGTGGACCTGGTATGGTGAAGACCATGATGCTGGTGGTGGTGTGGACCTGGTATGGTGAAGACCATGATGCTGGTGGTGGTGTGGACCTGGTATGGTGAAGACCATGATGCTGGTGGTGAGGACCTGGTATGGTGACGACCATGATGCTGGTAGTGGTGTGGACCTGGTATGGTGACGACCATGATGCTGGTGGTGGTGTGGACCTGGTATGGTGAAGACCATGATGCTGGTGGTGAGGACCTGGTATGGTGACGACCATGATGCTGGTGGTGGTGTGGACCTGGTATGGTGACGACCATGATGCTGGTGGTGGTGTGGACCTGGTATGGTGAGGACCATGATGCTGGTGGTGTGGACCTGATATGGTGAGTACCATGATGCTGGTGGTGGTGTGGACCTGGTATGGTGAGGACCATGATGCTGGTGGTGGTGTGGACCTGGTATGGTGAGGACCATGATGCTGATGTGGACCTGGTATGGTGAGGACCATAATGCTGGCGGTGTGGACCTGGTATGGTAAAGACCATGATGCTGGTGGTGGTGTGAACCTGGTATGGTGAGGACCATGATGCTGGTGGTGGTGTGGACCTGGTATGGTGAGGACCATGATGCTAGTGGTGGTATGGACCTGGTATGGTGAGGACCGTGATGCTGGTGGTGGTGTGGACCTGGTATGGTGACGACCATGATGCTGGTGGTGGTGTTGACCTGGTATGTTGTGGACCTGGTATGGTGAGGACCATGATGCTGGTGGTGGTGTGGACCTGGTATGGTGAGGATTGTGATGCTGGTGGTGGTGTGGACCTGGTATGGTGAGGACCATGATGCTGGTAGTGTGGACCTGGTATGGTGAGGACCATTATGGTGGTGTTGTGGACCTGGTATGGTGAGGACCATGATGCAGGTGGTGAGGACCATGATGCAGGTGGTGAGGACCATTTATGGTGACGACAATGATGCTGGTGGTGGTGTGGACCTGGTATGGTGAGGACCGTGATGCTGGTGGTGAGGACCTTTTATGGTGAGGACCGTGATGCTGATGGTGGTGTGGACCTGGTATGGTGAGGACCATGATGCTGATGCTGGTGTGGACCTGGTATGGTGAGGACCATGATGCTGGTGGTGTGGACCTGGTATGGTGAGGACCCTGATGCTGATGTGGACCTGGTATGGTGAGGACCATGATGCTGGTGGTATGGACCTGGTATGGTGAGGACCATGATGCTGGTGGTGGTGTGGACCTGGTATGGTAAGGACCATGATGCTGGTGGTGTGGATCTTGTATGGAGAGGACCATGATACAGATGGTGGTGTGGACCTGGTATGGTGAGGACCATGATGCTGGTGATGGTGTGGACCTGGTATGGTGAGGACCATGATGCTGGTGGTGTGGACCTGGTATGGTGAGGACCATGATGCTGGTGGTGGTGTGGACCTGGTATGGTGAGGACCATGATGCTGGTGGTGTTGTGGATCTGGTATGGTGAGGACCATGATGCTGGTGGTGTGGACCTGGTATGGTGAGGACCATGATGCTGGTGGTGTGGACCTGGTCTGGTGAGGACCGTGATGCTGGTGGTATGGACCTTGTATGGTGAGGACCGTGATGCTGGTGGTGTGGACCTGGTATGGTGAGGACCGTGATGCTGGTGGTGGTGTGGACCTGGTATGGTGAGGACCATGATACTGGTGGTGTGGACCTGGTATGGTGAGGACCGTGATGCTGGTGGTGGTGTGGACCTGGTATGGTGAGGACCATGATGCTGGTGTTGTGGACCTTGTATGGTTAGGACCATGATGCTGGTGGTGTGGATCTTGTATAGTGAGGATCATGATGCTGGTGGTGAGGACTTGTATGGTGAGGACCATGATGCTGGTGTTGTGGACCTGGTATGGTGAGGACCATGATGCAGGTGGTGTGGATCTTGTATGGTGAGGACCACGATGCTGGTGGTGGTGTGGACCTGGTATGGTGAGGACCGTAATGCTGGTGGTGAGTACCTGGTATGGTGAGGATCATGATGCTGGTGGTGTGGACCTGGTATGGTGAGGACCATGATGCTGGTGGTGTGGACCTGGTATTGTGAGGACCATGATGCTGGTGGTGGTGTGGACCTGGTATGGTGAGGACCATGATGCTGGTGGTGTGGACCTGGTATGGTGAGGACAATGATGCTGATGCTGGTGTGGACCTGGTATGGTGAGGACTATGATGCTGGTGGTGTGGACCTGGTATGGTGAGGACCATGATGCTGATGTGGACCTGGTATGGTGACGACCATGATGCTGGTGGTATGGACCTGGTATGGTGAGGACCATGATGCTGGTGGTGGTGTGGACCTGGTATGGTAAGGACCATGATGCTGGTGGTGTGGATCTTGTATGGAGAGGACCATGATACTGATGGTGGTGTGGACCTGGTATGGTGAGGACCATGATGCTGGTGATGGTGTGGACCTGGTATGGTGAGGACCATGATGCTGGTGGTGTGGACCTGGTATGGTGAGGACCATGATGCTGGTGGTGGTGTGGACCTGGTATGGTGAGGACCATGATGCTGGTGGTGTTGTGGATCTGGTATGGTGAGGACCATGATGCTGGTGGTGTGGACCTGGTATGGTGAGGACCATGATGCTGGTGGTGTGGACCTGGTCTGGTGAGGACCGTGATGCTGGTGGTATGGACCTTGTATGGTGAGGACCGTGATGCTGGTGGTGTGGACCTGGTATGGTGAGGACCGTGATGCTGGTGGTGGTGTGGACCTGGTATGGTGAGGACCATGATACTGGTGGTGTGGACCTGGTATGGTGAGGACCGTGATGCTGGTGGTGGTGTGGACCTGGTATGGTGAGGACCATGATGCTGGTGTTGTGGACCTTGTATGGTTAGGACCATGATGCTGGTGGTGTGGATCTTGTATAGTGAGGATCATGATGCTGGTGGTGAGGACTTGTATAGTGAGGACCATGATGCTGGTGTTGTGGACCTGGTATGGTGAGGACCATGATGCAGGTGGTGTGCATCTTGTATGGTGAGGACCACGATGCTGGTGGTGGTGTGGACCTGGTATGGTGAGGACCGTAATGCTGGTGGTGAGGACCTGGTATGGTGAGGATCATGATGCTGGTGGTGTGGACCTGGTATGGTGAGGACCATGATGCTGGTGGTGTGGACCTGGTATTGTGAGGACCATGATGCTGGTGGTGGTGTGGACCTGGTATGGTGAGGACCATGATGCTGGTGGTGTGGACCTGGTATGGTGAGGACCATGATGCTGGTGGTGTGGACCTGGTATGGTGAGGACAATGATGCTGGTGGTGTGGACCTGGTATGGTGAGGACCATGGTGCTGGTGGTGGGGTGGACCTGGTATGGTGAGGACCGTGATGCTGATGGTGTGGACCTGGTATGGAGAGGACCATGATGCTGGTGGTGTGGACCTGGTATGGCGAGGAACATAATGCTGGTGGTGTGGACCTGGTATAGTGAGGACCGTGATGCAGGTGGTGGTGGTGTGGACCTGGTATGGTGAGGACCAAGATGCTGGTGGTGGTGTGGACCTGGTATGGTGAGGACCATGATGCTGGTGGTGGTGGGGACCTGGTATGGTGAGGACCATGATGCTGGTGGTGGTATGGACCTGATATGGTGAGGACCGTGATGCTGGTGGTGGTGTGGACCTGGTATGGTGAGGACCATGATGCTGGTGGTGGTGTGAATCTGGTATGGTCAGGACCGTAATGCTGGTGGTGGTGTGGACCTGGTATGGTGAGGACCATGATGCTAGTGGTGGTGTGGACCTGGTATGGTGAGGACCATGATGCTGGTGGTGAGGACCTGGTATGGTGACGACCATGATGCTGGTGGTTTTGTGGACCTGGTATGGTGAAGACCATGATGCTGGTGGTGAGGACCTGGTTTGGTGACGACCATGATGCTGGTGGTGGTGTGGACCTGGTATGGTGACGACAATGATGCTTGTGGTGGTGTGGACCTGGTATGGTGAAGACCATTATACTTGTGGTGAGGACCTGGTATGGTGACGACCATGATGCTGGTGGTAGTGTGGACCTGGTATGGTGACGACCATGATGCTGGTGGTGGTGTGGACCTGGTATGGAGAAGACCATGATGCTGGTGGTGAGGACCTGGTATGGTGACGACCATGATGCTGGTGGTGGTGTGGACCTGGTATGGTGACGACCATGATGCTGGTGGTGGTGTGGACCTGGTATCGTGAAGACCATGATGCTGGTGGTGAGGACCTGGTATGGTGACGACCATGATGCTGGTGGTGGTGTGGACCTGGTACGGTGACGACCATGATGCTGGTGGTGGTGTGGACCTGGTATGGTGAAGACCATGATGCTGGTGGTGAGGACCTGGTATGGTGACGACCATGATGCTGGTGGTGGTGTGGACCTGGTATGGTGACGACCATGATGCTGGTGGTGGTGTGGACCTGGTATGGTGAGGACCATGATGCTGGTGGTGTGGACCTGGTATGGTGAGGACCATGATGCTGGTGGTGGTGAGGACCTGGTATGGTGAGGACCATGATGCTGGTGGTGTGGACCTGGTATGGTGAGGACCATGATGCTGGTGGTGGTGTGGACCTGGTATGGTGAGGACAATAATGCTGGTGGTGTTGTGGACCTGGTATGGTGAGGACCATGATGCTGGTGGTGTGGACCTGGTATGTTGAGGACCATGATGCTGGTCGTGTGGACCTTGTATGGTGAGGACCATGATGCTGGGGGTGGTGTGGACCTGGTATGGTAAGGACCATGATGCTGGTGGTGGTGTGGACCTGGTATGGTGAGGACCATGATGCTTGTGGTGGTGGGGACCTGGTATAGTGAGGACCATGATGCTGGTGGTGGTATGGACCTGGTATGGTGAGGACCGTGATGCTGGTGGTGGTGTGGACCTGGTATGGTGATGACCATGATGCTGGTGGTGGTGTGGACCTGGTATGGTGAGGACCGTGATGTTGGTGGTGGTGTGGACCTGGTATGGTGAGGACCATGATGCTGGTGGTGGTTTGGACCTGGTATGGTGAGGACCATGATGCTGGTAGTGAGGACCTGGTATGGTGAGGACCATGATGCTGGTGGTGGTGTGGACCTGGTATGGTGAAGATCATGATGCTGGTGGTGAGGACCTGGTATGGTGACGACCATGATGCTATTGATGGTGGTGTGGACCTGGTATGGTGACGACCATGATGCTGGTGGTGGTGTGGACCTGGTATGGTTAAGACCATGATGCTGGTGGTGAGGACCTGGTATGGTGACGACCATGATGCTGGTGGTGGTGTGGACCTGGTATGGTGACGACGATGATGCTGGTGGTGGTGTGGACCTGGTATGGAGAAGACCAGGATGCTGGTGGTGGTGTGGACCTGGTATGGTGAGGACCATGATGCTGGTATTGGTGTGGACCTGGTTTGGTGAGGACCATGATGCTGGTGGTGTGGACCTGGTATGGTGAGGACCATGATGCTGTTGGTGGTGTGGACCTGGTATGGTGAGGACCATGATGCTGGTGGTGGTGTGGACCTGGTATGGTGAGGACCATGATGCTGATGTGGACCTGGTATGGTAAGGACCATAATGCTTGTGGTGTGGACCTGGTATGGTGAGGACCATGATGCTGGTGGTGGTGGGGACCTGATATGGTGAGGACCATGATGCTGGTGGTGGTGTGGACCTGGTAAGGTGAGGACCATGATGCTTGTGGTGGTATGGACCTGGTATATTGAGGACCGTGATGCTGGTGGTGGTGTGGACCTGTTATGGTGACGACCATGATGCTGGTGGGGGGTGTGGACCTGGTATGGTGTGGACCTGGTATGGTGAGGACCATGATGCTGGTGGTGGTGTGGACCTGGTATGGTGAGGATCGTGATGCTGGTGGTGGTGTGGACCTGGTATGGTGACGACCATGATGCTGGTGGTGGTGTGGACCTGGTATCGTGAAGACCATGATGCTGGTGGTGAGGACCTGGTATGGTGACGACCATGATGCTGGTGGTGGTGTGGACCTGGTATGGTGACGACCATGATGCTGGTGGTGGTGTGGACCTTGTATGGTGAAGACCATGATGCTGGTGGTGAGGACCTGGTATGGTGACGACCATGATGCTGGTAGTAGTGTGGACCTGGTATGGTGACGACCATGATGCTGGTGGTGGTGTGGACCTGGTATGGTGAGGACCATGATGCTGGTGGTGTGGACCTGGTATGGTGAGGACCATGATGCTGGTGGTGGTGTGGATCCTGGTATGGTGAGGACTATGATGCTGGTGGTGTGGACCTGGTATGGTGAGGACCATGATGTTGGTGGTGGTGTGGACCTGGTATTGTGAGGACAATAATGCTGGTGGTGTTGTGGACCTGGTATGGTGAGGACCATGATGCTGGTGGTGTGGACCTGGTATGTTGAGGACCATGATGCTGGTCGTGTGGACCTTGTATGGTGAGGACCATGATACTGGTGGTGTGGACCTGGTATGGTGAGGACCATGATACTGGTGGTGTGGACCTGGTATGGTGAGGACCGTGATGCTGGTAATGGTGTGGACCTGGTATGGTGAGGACCATGATGCTGGTGGTGTGGATCTTGTATGGTGAGGATCATGATGCTGGTGGTGAGGACTTGGTATGGTGAGGACCATGATGCTGGTGTTATGGACCTGGTATGGTGAGGACCATGATGCTGGTGGTGTGGACCTGGTATTGTGAGGAACATGATGCTGGTGGTGTGGACCTGGCATGGTGAGGACCATGGTGCTGGTGGTGGCGTGGACCTGGTATGGTGAGGACCGTGATGCTGGTGGTATGGACCTGGTATGGAGAGGACCATGATGCTGGTGGTGTGGACCTGATATAGCGAGGACCAAAATGCTGGTGGTGTGGACCTGGTATGGTGAGGACCGTGATGCTGGTGGTGGTGGTGTGGACCTGGTATGGTGAGAACCATGATGCTGGTGGTGGTGTGGACCTGGTATGGTGAGGACCATGATGCTGGTGGTGGTGGGGACCTGGTATGGTGAGGACCATGATGCTGGTGGTGGCATGGACCTGGTATGGTGAGGACCATGATGCTGGTGGTGGTGTGGACCTGGTATGGTGAGGACCATGATGCTGCTGGTGGTGTGGACCTGGTATGGTGAGGACCATGATGCTGATAGTGAGGACCTGGTATGGTGAGGACCATGATGCTGGTGGTGGTGTGGACCTGGTATGGTGAAGATCATGATGCTGGTGGTGAGGACCTGGTATGGTGACGACCATGATGCTATTGATGGTGGTGTGGACCTGGTATGGTGACGACCATGATGCTGGTGGTGGTGTGGACCTGGTATGGTTAAGACCATGATGCTAGTGGTGAGGACCTGGTATGGTGACGACCATGATGCTGGTGGTGGTGTGGACCTGGTATGGTGACGACGATGATGCTGGTTTTGGTGTGGACCTGGTATGGAGAAGACCATGATGCTGGTGGTGGTGTGGACCTGGTATGGTGAGGACCATGATGCTGGTATTGGTGTGGACCTGGTTTGGTGAGGACCATGATGCTGGTGGTGTGGACCTGGTATGGTTAGGACCATGATGCTGTTGGTGGTGTGGACCTGGTATGGTGAGGACCATGATGCTGGTGGTGGTGTGGACCTGGTATGGTGAGGACCATGATGCTGATGTGGACCTGGTATGGTAAGGACCATAATGCTGGTGGTGTGGACCTGGTATGGTGAGGACTATGATGCTGGTGGTGGTGGGGACCTGATATGGTGAGGACCATGATGCTGGTGGTGGTGTGGACCTGGTAAGGTGAGGACCATGATGCTTGTGGTGGTATGGACCTGGTATATTGAGGACCGTGATGCTGGTGGTGGTGTGGACCTGTTATGGTGACGACCATGATGCTGGTGGGGGGTGTGGACCTGGTATGGTGTGGACCTGGTATGGTGAGGACCATGATGCTGGTGGTGGTGTGGACCTGGTATGGTGAGGATCGTGATGCTGGTGGTGGTGTGGACCTGGTATGGTGAGGACCATGATGCTGGTAGTGTGGACCTGGTATGGTGAGGACCGTGATGCTGTTGGTGGTGTGGACCTGGTATGGTGAGGATCGTGATGCTGGTGGTGATGTGGACCTGGTATGGTGACGACCATGATGCTGGTGGTGGTGTGGACCTGGTATCGTGAAGACCATGATGCTGGTGGTGAGGACCTGGTATGGTGACGACCATGATGCTGGTGGTGGTGTGGACCTGGTATGGTGACGACCATGATGCTGGTGGTGGTGTGGACCTGGTATGGTGAAGACCATGATGCTGGTGGTGAGGACCTGGTATGGTGACGACCATGATGCTGGTAGTGGTGTGGACCTGGTATGGTGACGACCATGATGCTGGTGGTGGTGTGGACCTGGTATGGTGAGGACTATGATGCTGGTGGTGTGGACCTGGTATGGTGAGGACCATGATGCTGGTGGTGGTGTGGACCTGGTATGGTGAGGACCATGATGCTGGTGGTGTGGACCTGGTATGGTGAGGACCATGATGCTGGTGGTGGTGTGGACCTGGTATGGTGAGGACAATAATGCTGGTGGTGTTGTGGACCTGGTATGGTGAGGACCACGATGCTGGTGGTGTGGACCTGGTATGTTGAGGACCATGATGCTGGTCGTGTGGACCTTGTATGGTGAGGATCATGATACTGGTGGTGTGGACCTGGTATGGTGAGGACCATGATACTGGTGGTGTGGACCTGGTATGGTGAGGACCGTGATGCTGGTAATGGTGTGGACCTGGTATGGTGAGGACCATGATGCTGGTGGTGTGGATCTTGTATGGTGAGGATCATGATGCTGGTGGTGAGGACTTGGTATGGTGAGGACCATGATGCTGGTGTTGTGGACCTGGTATGGTGAAGACCATGATGCAGGTGGTGTGGACCTGGTATTGTGAGGACCATGATGCTGATGGAGGTGTGGACCTGGTATGGTGACGACCATGATGCTGGTGGTGTGGACCTGGTATGGTGAGGACCATGATGCTGGTGGTGTGGACCTGGTATTGTGAGGAACATGATGCTGGTGGTGTGGACCTGGCATGGTGAGGACCATGGTGCTGGTGGTGGCGTGGACCTGGTATGGTGAGGACCGTGATGCTGGTGGTGTGGACCTGGTATGGAGAGGACCATGATGCTGGTGGTGTGGACCTGGTATAGCGAGGACCAAAATGCTGGTGGTGTGGACCTGGTATGGTGAGGACCGTGATGCTGGTGGTGGTGGTGTGGACCTGGTATGGTGAGAACCATGATGCTGGTGGTGGTGTGGACCTGGTATGGTGAGGACCATGATGCTAGTGGTGGTGGGAACCTGGTATGGTTAGGACCATGATGCTGGTGGTGGTATGGACCTGGTATGGTGAGGACCATGATGCTGGTGGTGGTGTGGACCTGGTATGGTGAGGACCATGATGCTGGTGGTGGTGTGGACCTGGTATAGTGAGGACCATGATGCTGATAGTGAGGACCTGGTATGGTGAGGACCATGATGCTGGTGGTGGTGTGGACCTGGTATGGTGAAGATCATGATGCTGGTGGTGAGGACCTGGTATAGTGACGACCATGATGCTATTGATGGTGGTGTGGACCTGGCATCGTGACGACCATGATGCTGGTGGTGGTGTGGACCTGGTATGGTTAAGACCATGATGCTGGTGGTGAGGACCTGGTATGGTGACGACCATGATGCTGGTGGTGGTGTGGACCTGGTATGGTGACGACGATGATGCTGGTGGTGGTGTGGACCTGGTATGGAGAAGACCATGATGCTGGTGGTGGTGTGGACCTGGTATGGTGAGGACCATGATGCTGGTATTGGTGTGGACCTGGTTTGGTGAGGACCATGATGCTGGTGGTGTGGACCTGGTATGGAGAGGACCATGATGCGGTTGGTGGTGTGGACCTGGTATGGTGAGGACCATGATGCTGGTGGTGGTGTGGCCCTGGTATGGTGAGGACCATGATGCTGATGTGGACCTGGTATGGTAAGGACCATAATGCTGGTGGTGTGGACCTGGTATGGTGAGGACCATGATGCTGGTGGTGATGGGGACCTGATATGGTGAGGACCATGATGCTGGTGGTGGTGTGGACCTGGTAAGGTGAGGACCATGATGCTTGTGGTGGTATGGACCTGGTATATTGAGGACCGTGATGCTGGTGGTGGTGTGGACCTGTTATGGTAACGACCATGATGCTGGTGGGGGGTGTGGACCTGGTATGGTGTGGACCTGGTATGGTGAGGACCATGATGCTGGTGGTGGTGTGGACCTGGTATCGTGAGGATCGTGATGCTGGTGGTGGTGTGGATCTGGTATGGTGAGGACCATGATGCTGGTAGTGTGGACCTGGTATGGTGAGGACCATGATGGTGGTGGTGAGGACTTGGTATGGTGAGGACCATGATGCTGGTGTTGTGGACCTGGTATGGTGAGGACCATGATGCAGGTGGTGAGGACCATGATGCTGGTGGTGGTGTGGACCTGGTATGGTGAGGACCGTGGTGCTGGTGGTGAGGACCTTTTATGGTGAGGACCGTGATGCTGATGGTGGTGTGGACCTGGTATGGTGACGACCATGATGCTGGTGGTGGTGTGGACCTGGTATGGTGACGACGATGATGCTGGTTTTGGTGTGGACCTGGTATGGAGAAGACCATGATGCTGGTGGTGGTGTGGACCTGGTATGGTGAGGACCATGATGCTGGTATTGGTGTGGACCTGGTTTGGTGAGGACCATGATGCTGGTGGTGTGGACCTGGTATGGTTAGGACCATGATGCTGTTGGTGGTGTGGACCTGGTATGGTGAGGACCATGATGCTCGTGGTGGTGTGGACCTGGTATGGTGAGGACCATGATGCTGATGTGGACCTGGTATGGTAAGGACCATAATGCTGGTGGTGTGGACCTGGTATGGTGAGGACTATGATGCTGGTGGTGGTGGGGACCTGATATGGTGAGGACCATGATGCTGGTGGTGGTGTGGACCTGGTAAGGTGAGGACCATGATGCTTGTGGTGGTATGGACCTGGTATATTGAGGACCGTGATGCTGGTGGTGGTGTGGACCTGTTATGGTGACGACCATGATGCTGGTGGGGGGTGTGGACCTGGTATGGTGTGGACCTGGTATGGTGAGGACCATGATGCTGGTGGTGGTGTGGACCTGGTATGGTGAGGATCGTGATGCTGGTGGTGGTGTGGACCTGGTATGGTGAGGACCATGATGCTGGTAGTGTGGACCTGGTATGGTGAGGACCGTGATGCTGTTGGTGCTGTGGACCTGGTATGGTGAGGATCGTGATGCTGGTGGTGGTGTGGACCTGGTATGGTGACGACCATGATGCTGGTGGTGGTGTGGACCTGGTATCGTGAAGACCATGATGCTGGTGGTGAGGACCTGGTATGGTGACGACCATGATGCTGGTGGTGGTGTGGACCTGGTATGGTGACGACCATGATGCTGGTGGTGGTGTGGACCTGGTATGGTGAAGACCATGATGCTGGTGGTGAGGACCTGGTATGGTGACGACCATGATGCTGGTAGTGGTGTGGACCTGGTATGGTGACGACCATGATGCTGGTGGTGGTGTGGACCTGGTATGGTGAGGACTATGATGCTGGTGGTGTGGACCTGGTATGGTGAGGACCATGATGCTGGTGGTGGTGTGGACCTGGTATGGTGAGGACCATGATGCTGGTGGTGTGGACCTGGTATGGTGAGGACCATGATGCTGGTGGTGGTGTGGACCTGGTATGGTGAGGACAATAATGCTGGTGGTGTTGTGGACCTGGTATGGTGAGGACCACGATGCTGGTGGTGTGGACCTGGTATGTTGAGGACCATGATGCTGGTCGTGTGGACCTTGTATGGTGAGGACCATGATACTGGTGGTGTGGACCTGGTATGGTGAGGACCATGATACTGGTGGTGTGGACCTGGTATGGTGAGGACCGTGATGCTGGTAATGGTGTGGACCTGGTATGGTGAGGACCATGATGCTGGTGGTGTGGATCTTGTATGGTGAGGATCATGATGCTGGTGGTGAGGACTTGGTATGGTGAGGACCATGATGCTGGTGTTGTGGACCTGGTATGGTGAAGACCATGATGCAGGTGGTGTGGACCTGGTATTGTGAGGACCATGATGCTGATGGTGGTGTGGACCTGGTATGGTGACGACCATGATGCTGGTGGTGTGGACCTGGTATGGTGAGGACCATGATGCTGGTGGTGTGGACCTGGTATTGTGAGGAACATGATGCTGGTGGTGTGGACCTGGCATGGTGAGGACCATGGTGCTGGTGGTGGCGTGGACCTGGTATGGTGAGGACCGTGATGCTGGTGGTGTGGACCTGGTATGGAGAGGACCATGATGCTGGTGGTGTGGACCTGGTATAGCGAGGACCAAAATGCTGGTGGTGTGGGCCTGGTATGGTGAGGACCGTGATGCTGGTGGTGGTGGTGTGGACCTGGTATGGTGAGAACCATGATGCTGGTGGTGGTGTGGACCTGGTATGGTGAGGACCATGATGCTAATGGTGGTGGGAACCTGGTATGGTTAGGACCATGATGCTGGTGGTGGTATGGACCTGGTATGGTGAGGACCATGATGCTGGTGGTGGTGTGGACCTGGTATGGTGAGGACCATGATGCTGGTGGTGGTGTGGACCTGGTATAGTGAGGACCATGATGCTGATAGTGAGGACCTGGTATGGTGAGGACCATGATGCTGGTGGTGGTGTGGACCTGGTATGGTGAAGATCATGATGCTGGTGGTGAGGACCTGGTATAGTGACGACCATGATGCTATTGATGGTGGTGTAGACCTGGTATCGTGACGACCATGATGCTGGTGGTGGTGTGGACCTGGTATGGTTAAGACCATGATGCTGGTGGTGAAGACCTGGTATGGTGACGACCATGATGCTGGTGGTGGTGTGGACCTGGTATGGTGACGACGATGATGCTGGTGGTGGTGTGGACCTGGTATGGAGAAGACCATGATGCTGGTGGTGGTGTGGACCTGGAATGGTGAGGACCATGATGCTGGTATTGGTGTGGACCTGGTTTGGTAAGGACCATGATGCTGGTGGTGTGGACCTGGTATGGAGAGGACCATGATGCTGTTGGTGGTGTGGACCTGGTATGGTGAGGACCATGATGCTGGTGGTGGTGTGGACCTGGTATGGTGAGGACCATGATGCTGATGTGGACCTGGTATGGTAAGGACCATAATGCTGGTAGTGTGGACCTGGTATGGTGAGGACCATGATGCTGGTGGTGGTGGGGACCTGATATGGTGAGGACCATGATGCTGGTGGTGGTGTGGACCTGGTAAGGTGAGGACCATGATGCTTGTGGTGGTATGGACCTGGTATATTGAGGACCGTGATGCTGGTGGTGGTGTGGACCTGTTATGGTGACGACCATGATGCTGGTGGGGGGTGTGGACCTGGTATGGTGTGGACCTGGTATGGTGAGGACCATGATGCTGGTGGTGGTGTGGACCTGGTATCGTGAGGATCGTGATGCTGGTGGTGGTGTGGATCTGGTATGGTGAGGACCATGATGCTGGTAGTGTGGACCTGGTATGGTGAGGACCATGATGGTGGTGGTGAGGACTTGGTATGGTGAGGACCATGATGCTGGTGTTGTGGACCTGGTATGGTGAGGACCATGATGCAGGTGGTGAGGACCATGATGCTGGTGGTGGTGTGGACCTGGTATGGTGAGGACCGTGGTGCTGGTGGTGAGGACCTTTTATGGTGAGGACCGTGATGCTGATGGTGGTGTGGACCTGGTATGGTGAGGACCATGATGCAGATGGTGGTGTGGACCTGGTATGGTGAGGACCATGATGCTGGTGGTGTGGACCTGGTATGGTGAGGACCGTGATGCTGGTGGTGTGGACCTGGTAGGGTGAGGACCATGATGCTGGTGGTGTGGACCTGGTATGGTGAGGACCATGATGCAGGTGGTGTGGACCTGGTATGGTGAGGACCATGATACTGGTGGTGTGGACCTGGTATCATGAGGACCATGATACTGGTGGTGTGGACCTGGTATGGTGAGGACCACGATGCTGGTGGTGTGGACCTGGTATGGTGAGGACAGTGATGCTGGTGGTGGTGTGGACCTGGTATGGTGAGGACCATGATGCTGGTGATGTGGACCTTGTATGGTAAGGACCATGATGCTGGTGGTGTGGATCTTGTATGGTGAGGATCATGATGCTGGTGGTGAGGACTTGGTATGGTAAGGACCATGATGCTGGTGTTGTGGACCTGGTATGGTGTGGACCATGATGCAGGTGGTGTGGATCTTGTATGGTGAGGACCACGATGCTGGTGGTGGTGTGGACCTGGTATGGTGAGGACCGTGATGCTGGTGGTGAGGACCTGGTATGGTGAGGACCATGATGCTGGTGGTGTGGACCTGGTATGGTGAGGACCGTGATGCTGGTGGTGGTGGTGTGGACCTGGTATGGTCCATGATGCTGGTATGGTGAGGACCATGATACTGGTAGTGTGGACCTGGTATGGTCAGGACCATGGTGCTGGTAGAGGCGTGGACCTGGTATGGTCAGGACCGTGATGCTGGTGGTGTGAACCTGGTATTGAGAGGACCATGATGCTGGTGGTGTGGACCTGGTATGGTGAGGACCGTGATGCTGGTGGTGGTGGTGTGGACCTGGTATGGTGCGGACCATGATGCTGGTGGTGGTGTGGACCTGGTATGGTGAGGACCATGATGCTGGTGGTGGTGGGGACCTGGTATGGTGAGGACCATGATGCTGGTGGTGGTATGGACCTGGTATGGTGAGGACCGTGATGCTGGTGGTGGTGTGGAATTGGTATTGTGAGGACCGTGATGCTGGTGGTGGTGTGGACCTGGTATGGTGAGGACCGTGATGCTGGTGGTGGTGTGGACCTGGTATGGTGAGGACCATGATGCTAGTGGTGGTGTAGACCTGGTATGGTGAGGACCAGGATGCTAGTGGTGAGGACCTGGTATGGTGACGACCATGATGCTGGTGGTGAGGACCTGGTATGGTGACGACCATGATGCTGGTGGTGGTGTGGACCTGGTATGGTGACGACCATGATGCTGGTGGTGGTGTGGACTTGGTATGGTGAAGACCATGATGCTGGTGGTGAGGACCTGGTATGGTGACGACCATGATGCTGGTTGTGGTGTGGACCTGGTATGGTGACGACCATGATGCTAGTGGTGGTGTGGACCTGGCATGGTGAGGACCATGATGCTGGTGGTGAGGACCTGGTATGGTGACGACCAGGATGCTGGTGGTGGTGAGGACCCGGTATGGTGACGACCATGATGCTGGTGGTGGTGTGGACCTGGTATGGTGAAGACCATGATGCTGGTGGTGTGGACCTGGTATGGTGAGGACCATGATGCTGGTGCTGGTGTGGACCTGGTATGGTGAGGACCATATTGCTGGTGGTGGTGTGGACCTGGTATGGTGAGGACCATGATGCTGGAGGTGTGGACCTGGTATGGTAAGGACCATGATGCTGGTGGTGTGGACCTAGTATGGTGAGGACCATGATGCTGGTGGTGGTGTGGACCTGGTATGGTGAGGACCATGATGCTGGTGGTGTGGACCTGGTATGGTGAAGACCATGATGCTGGTGGTGTGGATCTGGTATGGTGAGGACCATGATGCTGGTGGTGTGGACCTGGTATGGTGAGGACCATGGTGCTGGTGGTGGCGTGGACCTGGTATGGTGAGGACCGTGATGCTGGTGGTGTGGACCTGGTATGGTGAGGACCATGATGCTGGTGGTGTGGACCTGGTAGGGTGAAGACCATGATGCTGGTGGTGTGGACCTGGTATGGTGAGGACCATGATGCAGGTGGTGTGGACCTGGTATGGTGAGGACCATGATACTGGTGGTGTGGACCTGCTATGGTGAGGACCGTGATGCTGGTGGTGGTGTGAACCTGGTATGGTGAGGACCATGATGCTGGTGGTATGGACCTGGTATGGTGAGGACCGTGATGCTGGTGGTGGTGTGGACCTGGTATGGTGAGGACCATAATGCTGGTGTTGTGGACCTTGTATGGTGAGGACCATAATGCTGGTGGTGTGGATCTTGTATGGTGAGGATCGTGATGCTGGTGGTGAGGACTTGGTATGGTGAGGAACATGATGCTGGTGATGTGGACCTGGTATGGTGAGGACCATGATGCAGGTGGTGTGGATCTTGTATGGTGAGGACCACGATGCTGGTAGTGGTGGGGACCTGGTATGGTGAGGACCGTGATGCTAATGGTGAGGGCCTGGTATGGTAAGGACCATGATGCTGGTGGTGTGGACCTGGTATGGTGAGGACCATGATGCTGATGGTGGTGTGGACCTGGTATGGTGAGGACCATGATGCTGGTGGTGTGGACCGGGTATGGTGAGGATCGTGATGCTGGTGGTTGTGTGGACCTGGTATGGTGAAGACCGTGATGCTGGTGGTGTGGACCTGGTTTGGTGAGGACCGTGATGCTGGTGGTGTTGACCTGGTATGGTGTGGACCGTGATGCTGGTGGTGTGGACCTGGTATGGTGAGGACCGTGATGCTGGTAGTGTGGACCTGGTATGGTGAGGACCGTGATGCTGGTGGTGTGAACCTGGTATGCTGAGGATCATGATGCTGGTGGTGTAGACCTGATTTAATGAGGACCAGGACCATGATGCTGGTGGTGTGGACCTGGTTTGGTGAGGACCATGATGCTGCTTGTGGTGTGGACCTGGTATGGTGAGGACCATGATGCTGGTGGTGTGGACCTGGTATGGTGAGAACCATGATGCTGGTGGTGGTGTGGACCTGGTATGGTGAGGACCATGATGCTGGTGGTGGTGTGGACCTGGTATGGTGAGGACCATGATGCTGGTGGTGTGGACCTGGTATGGTGAAGACCATGATGCTGGTGGTGTGGGCCTGGTATGGTGAGGACCATGATGCTGGTGGTGTGGACCTGGTATGGTGAGGACCATGGTGCTGGTGGTGGCGTGGACCTGGTATGGTGAGGACCGTGATGCTGGTGGTGTGGACCTGGTATGGTGAGGACCATGATGCTGGTGGTGTGGACCTGGTAGGGTGAAGACCATGATGCTGGTGGTGTTGACCTGGTATGGTGAGGACCATGATGCAGGTGGTGTGGACCTGGTATGGTGGGGACCATGATACTGGTGGTGTGGACCTGGTATGGTGAGGACCGTGATGCTGGTAGTGGTGTGGACCTGGTATGGTGAGGACCATAATGCTGGTGTTGTGGACCTTGTATGGTGAGGACCATAATGCTGGTGGTGTGGATCTTGTATGGTGAGGATCGTGATGCTGGTGGTGAGGACTTGGTATGGTGAGGAACATGATGCTGGTGATGTGGACCTGGTATGGTGAGGACCATGATGCAGGTGGTGTGGATCTTGTATGGTGAGGACCACGATGCTGGTAGTGGTGGGGACCTGGTATGGTGAGGACCGTGATGCTAATGGTGAGGACCTGGTATGGTAAGGACCATGATGCTGGTGGTGTGGACCTGGTATGGTGAGGACCATGATGCTGATGGTGGTGTGGACCTGGTATGGTGAGGACCATGATGCTGGTGGTATGGACCTGGTATGGTGAGGACCGTGATGCTGGTGATGGTGTGGACCTGGTATGGTGAGGACCATAATGCTGGTGTTGTGGACCTTGTATGGTGAGGACCATAATGCTGGTGGTGTGGATCTTGTATGGTGAGGATCGTGATGCTGGTGGTGAGGACTTGGTATGGTGAGGAACATGATGCTGGTGATGTGGACCTGGTATGGTGAGGACCATGATGCAGGTGGTGTGGATCTTGTATGGTGAGGACCACGATGCTGGTAGTGGTGGGGACCTGGTATGGTGAGGACCGTGATGCTAATGGTGAGGACCTGGTATGGTAAGGACCATGATGCTGGTGGTGTGGACCTGGTATGGTGAGGACCATGATGCTGATGGTGGTGTGGACCTGGTATGGTGAGGACCATGATGCTGGTGGTGTGGACCGGGTATGGTGAGGATCATGATGCTGGTGGTTGTGTGGACCTGGTATGGTGAAGACCGTGATGCTGGTGGTGTGGACCTGGTTTGGTGAGGACCGTGATGCTGGTGTTGTTGACCTGGTATGGTGTGGACCGTGATGCTGGTGGTGTGGACCTGGTATGGTGAGGACCGTGATGCTGGTAGTGTGGACCTGGTATGGTGAGGACCGTGATGCTGGTGGTGTGAACCTGGTATGCTGAGGATCATGATGCTGGTGGTGTAGACCTGATTTAATGAGGACCAGGACCATGATGCTGGTGGTGTGGACCTGGTATGGTGAGGACCATGATGCTGCTGGTGGTGTGGACCTGGTATGGTGAGGACCATGATGCTGGTGGTGTGGACCTGGTATGGTGAGAACCATGATGCTGGTGGTGGTGTGGACCTGGTATGGTGACGACCATGATCCTGGTGGTGTGGACCTGGTATGGTGAGGACCATGGTGCTGGTGGTGTGGACGTGGTATGGTGAGGACCATGATGCTGGTGGTGTGGACCTGGTATGGTGAGGACCATGATGCTGGTGGTGGTGTGGAAATGGTATGGTGAGGACCATGATGCTGGTGGTGTGGACCTGGTATGGTGAGGACCATGATGCTGGTGGTGTGGACCTGGTATGGTGAGGACCATGATGCTGGTGGTGTGGACCTGGTATGGTGAGGACCATGGTACTGGTGGTGGCGTGGACCTGGTATGGTGAGGACCGTGATGCTGGTGGTGTGGACCTGGTATGGTGAGAACCATGATGCTGGTGGTGTGGACCTGGTATGGCGAGGACCATGATGCTGGTGGTGTGGACCTGGTATGGTGAGGACCGTGATGCTGGTGGTATGGACCTAGTATGGTGAGGACCGTGATGCTGGTGGTATGGACCTGGTAGGGTGAAGACCATGATGCTGGTGGTGTGGACCTGGTATGGTGAGGACCATGATGCAGGTGGTAGTTTGGTCCTGGTATGGTGAAGACCGTGATCCTGGTGGTAGTGTGGACCTGGTATGGTGACGACCATGATGCTTGTGGTGGTGTGGACCTGGTATGGTGAGGACCATGATTCTGGTGGAGGTGTGGACCTGGTATGATGACGATCGTGATGCAGGTGGTGGTGTGGACCTGGTATGGTGAGGACCATGATGCTGGTGGAGGTGTGGACCTGGAATGATGACGATCGTGATGCAGGTGGTGTTGTGGACCATGTATGGTAAGGACCATGATGGTGGTGGTGAGGACTTGGTTGGGTGAGGACCATGATGCTGGTGTTGTGGACCTGGTATGGTGAGGACCATGATGCAGGTGGTGTGGATCTTGTATGGTGAGGACCATGATGCTGGTGGTGGTGTGGACCTGGTATGGTGATTACCGTGATGCTGGTGGTGAGGACCTTTTATGGTGAGGACCGTGATGCTGATGGTGGTGTGGACCTGGTATAGTACGGACCATGATGCTGATGGTGGTGTGGACCTGGTATGGTGAGGACCATGATGCTGATATGTACCAAGTATGGTGAGGACAAAGATGGTGGTGGTATGGACCTGGTATGGTGAGGACCATGATGCTGGGGGTGGTGTGGACCTGGTATGGTGAGGAGCATGATGCTGGTGGTGTGGAACTTGTATGGAGAGGACCATGATGCTGATGGTGGTGTGGACCTGGTAAGGTGACGACCATGATGCTGGTGGTGTGGACATGGTATGGTGAGTACCATGATGCTGGTGGTGTGGACCTGGTATGGTGAGGACCGTGATGTTGGTGGTATGGACCTGGTATGGTGAGGACCGTGATGCTGGTGGTGTGGACCTGGTAGGGTGAGGACCATGATGCTGGTGGTGTGGACCTGGTATGGTTAGGACCATGATGCAGGTGGTGTGGACCTGGTATGGTGAGGACCATGATACTGGTGGTGTGGACCTGGTATGGTGAGGACCATGATACTGGTTGTGTGGACCTGGTATGGAGAAGACCGTGATGCTGGTGGTGTGGACCTGGTATGGTGAGGACCGTGATGCTGGTGGTGTTGACCTGGTATGGTGAGGACCATAATGGTGGTGTTGTGGATCTTGTATGGTGAGGATCATGATGCTGGTGGTGAGGACTTGGTATGGTGAGGACCATGATGCTGGTGTTGTAGACCTGGTATGGTGAGGACCATGATGCAGGTGGTGTGGATCTTGTATGGTGAGGACCACGATGCTGGTATTGGTGAGGACCGTGATTCTGGTGGTGAGGACCGTGATGCTGGTGGTGAGGACCTGGTATGGTAAGGACCATGATGCTGGTGGTGTGGACCTGGTATGGTGAGGACCATGATGCTGATAGTGGTGTGGACCTGGTATGGTGAGGACCATGATGCTGGTGGTGTGGACCTGGTATGGTGAGGACCATGATGCTGATAGTGGTGTGGACCTGGTATGGTGAGGACCATGATGCTTGTGGTGTGGACCTGGTATGGTGAGGATCATGATGCTGGTGGTGTGGACCTGGTATGGTGAGGACCGTGATGCTGGTGGTGTGGACCTGGTATGGTGAGGACCGTGATGCTGGTGGTGTGGACCTGGTATGGTGAGGACCGTGATGCTGGTGGTGTGGACCTGGTATGGTGAGGATCATGATGCTGGTGGTGTAGACCTAATATAATGAGGACCAGGACCATGATGCTGGTGGTGTGCACCTGGTATGGTAAGGACCTTGATGCTCGTGGTGGTGTGGACCTGGTATGGTGAGGACCATGATGCTGGTGGTGTGGACCTGGTATGGTGAGGACCATGATGCTGGTGGTGGTGTGGACCTGGTATGGTGAGGACCGTGATGCTGGTGGTGCGGACCTGGTATGGTGAGGATCATGATGCTGGTGGTGTGGACCTGGTATGGTGAGGACCAGGACCATGATGCTGGTGGCGGTGTGGTCCTGGTATGGTGAGGACCATGATGCTGGTGGTGTGGACCTGGTATGGTGAGAACCATGATGTTGGTGGTAGTGTGGACCTGGTATGGTGAGGACCATGATGATGGTGGTGTGGACCTGGTATGGTGAGGACCATGGTGCTGGTGGTATGGACGTTTTATGGTGAGGACCATGATGCTGGTGGTGTGGACCTGGTATGGTGAGGACCATGATGCTGGTGGTGGTGTGGACCTGGTATGGTGAGGACCATGATGCTGGTGGTGTGGACCTGGTATGGTGAGGACCATGATGCTGGTGGTGTGGACCTGGTATGGTGAGGACCATGATGCTGGTGGTATGGACCTGGTATGGTGAGGACCATGGTGCTGGTGGTGGCGTGGACCTGGTATGGTGAGGACCGTGATGCTGGTGGTGTGGACCTGGTATGGTGAGGACCATGATGCTGGTGGTGTGGACCTGGTAGGGTGAAGACCATGATGCTGGTGGTGTGGACCTGGTATGGTGAGGACCATGATGCAGGTGGTGTGGACCTGGTATGGTGAGGACCATGATACTGGTGGTGTGGACCTGGTATGGTGAGGACCGTGATGCTGGTGGTGGTGTGAACCTGGTATGGTGAGGACCATGATGCTGGTGGTATGGACCTGGTATGGTGAGGACCGTGATGCTGGTGGTGGTGTGTACCTGGTATGGTGAGGACCATAATGCTGGTGTTGTGGACCTTGTATGGTGAGGACCATAATGCTGGTGGTGTGGATCTTGTATGGTGAGGATCGTGATGCTGGTGGTGAGGACTTGGTATGGTGAGGAACATGATGCTGGTGATGTGGACCTGGTATGGTGAGGACCATGATGCAGGTGGTGTGGACCTTGTATGGTGAGGACCACGATGCTGGTAGTGGTGGGGACCTGGTATGGTGAGGACCGTGATGCTAATGGTGAGGACCTGGTATGATAAGGACCATGATGCTGGTGGTGTGGACCTGGTATGGTGAGGACCATGATGCTGATGGTGGTGTGGACCTGGTATGGTGAGGACCATGATGCTGGTGGTGTGGACCGGGTATGGTGAGGATCATGATGCTGGTGGTTGTGTGGACCTGGTATGGTGAAGACCGTGATGCCGGTGGTGTGGACCTGGTTTGGTGAGGACCGTGATGCTGGTGGTGTTGACCTGGTATGGTGTGGACCGTGATGCTTGTGGTGTGGACCTGGTATGGTCAGGACCGTGATGCTGGTAGTGTGGACCTGGTATGGTGAGGACCGTGATGCTGGTGGTGTGAATCTGGTATGCTGAGGATCATGATGCTGGTGGTGTAGACCTGATTTAATGAGGACCAGGACCATGATGCTGGTGGTGTGGACCTGGTATGGTGAGGACCATGATGCAGGTGGTGGTTTGGTCCTGGTATGGTGAAGACCGTGATGCTGGTGGTAGTGTGGACCTGGTATGGTGACGACCATGATGCTGGCGGTGGTGTGGACCTGGTATGGTCAAGGACCATGATTCTGGTGGAGGTGTGGACCTGGTATGATGACGATCGTGATGCAGGTGGTGGTGTGGACCTGGTATGGTGAGGACCATGATGCTGGTGGAGGTGTGGACCTGGTATGATGACGATCGTGATGCAGGTGGTGTTGTGGACCTGGTATGGTAAGGACCATGATGGTGGTGGTGAGGACTTGGTTGGGTGAGGACCATGATGCTGGTGTTGTGGACCTGGTATGGTGAGGACCATGATGCAGGTGGTGTGGATCTTGTATGGTGAGGACCATGATGCTGGTGGTGGTGTGGACCTGGTATGGTGAGGACCGTGATGCTGGTGGTGAGGACCTTTTATGGTGAGGACCGTGATGCTGATGGTGGTGTGGACCTGGTATAGTACGGACCATGATGCTGATGGTGGTGTGGATCTGGTATGGTGAGGACCATGATGCTGATATGTACCAAGTATGGTGAGGACAAAGATGCTGGTGGTATGGACCTGGTATGGTGAGGACCATGATGCTGGGGGTGGTGTGGACCTGGTATGGTGAGGAGCATGATGCTGGTGGTGTGGAACTTGTATGGAGAGGACCATGATGCTGATGGTGGTGTGGACCTGGTAAGGTGACGACCATGATGCTGGTGGTGTGGACATGGTATGGTGAGTACCATGATGCTGGTGGTGTGGACCTGGTATGGTGAGGACCGTGATGTTGGTGGTATGGACCTGGTATGGTGAGGACCGTGATGCTGGTGGTGTGGACCTGGTAGGGTGAGTACCATGATGCTGGTGGTGTGGACCTGGTATGGTGAGGACCATGATACTGGTGGTGTGGACCTGGTATGGTGAGGACCATGATACTGGTTGTGTGGACCTGGTATGGAGAAGACCGTGATGCTGGTGGTGTGGACCTGGTATGGTGAGGACCGTGATGCTGGTGGTGTTGACCTGGTATGGTGAGGACCATAATGGTGGTGTTGTGGATCTTGTATGGTGAGGATCATGATGCTGGTGGTGAGGACTTGGTATGGTGAGGACCATGATGCTGGTGTTGTGGACCTGGTATGGTGAGGACCATGATGCAGGTGGTGTGGATCTTGTATGGTGAGGACCACGATGCTGGTATTGGTGAGGACCGTGATTCTGGTGGTGAGGACCGTGATGCTGGTGGTGAGGACCTGGTATGGTAAGGACCATGATGCTGGTGGTGTGGACCTGGTATGGTGAGGACCATGATGCTGATAGTGGTGTGGACCTGGTATGGTGAGGACCATGATGCTGGTGGTGTGGACCTGGTATGGTGAGGACCATGATGCTGATAGTGGTGTGGACCTGGTATGGTGAGGACCATGATGCTTGTGGTGTGGACCTGGTATGGTGAGGATCATGATGCTGGTGGTGTGGACCTGGTATGGTGAGGACCGTGATGCTGGTGGTGTGGACCTGGTATGGTGAGGACCGTGATGCTGGTGGTGTGGACCTGGTATGGTGAGGACTGTGATGCTGGTGGTGTGGACCTGGTATGGTGAGGATCATGATGCTGGTGGTGTAGACCTAATATAATGAGGACCCGGACCATGATGCTGGTGGTGTGGACCTGGTATGGTGAGGACCTTGATGCTGGTGGTGGTGTGGACCTGGTATGGTGAGGACCATGATGCTGGTGGTGTGGACCTGGTATGGTGAGGACCATGATGCTGGTGGTGGTGTGGACCTGGTATGGTGAGGACCGTGATGCTGGTGGTGCGGACCTGGTATGGTGAGGATCATGATGCTGGTGGTGTGGACCTGGTATGGTGAGGACCAGGACCATGATGCTGGTGGCGGTGTGGACCTGGTATGGTGAGGACCATGATGCTGGTGGTGTGGACCTGGTATGGTGAGAACCATGATGTTGGTGGTAGTGTGGACCTGGTATGGTGAGGACCATGATGATGGTGGTGTGGACCTGGTATGGTGAGGACCATGGTGCTGGTGGTATGGACGTTTTATGGTGAGGACCATGATGCTGGTGGTGTGGACCTGGTATGGTGAGGACCATGATGCTGGTGGTGGTGTGGACCTGGTATGGTGAGGACCATGATGCTGGTGGTGTGGACCTGGTATGGTGAGGACCATGATGCTGGTGGTGTGGACCTGGTATGGTGAGGACCATGATGCTGGTGGTGTGGACCTGGTATGGTGAGGACCATGGTGCTGGTGGTGGCGTGGACCTGGTATGGTGAGGACCGTGATGCTGGTGGTGTGGACCTGATATGGTGAGGACCATGATGCTGGTGGTGTGGACCTGGTAGGGTGAAGACCATGATGCTGGTGGTGTGGACCTGGTATGGTGAGGACCATGATGCAGGTGGTGTGGACCTGGTATGGTGAGGACCATGATACTGGTGGTGTGGACCTGGTATGGTGAGGACCGTGATGCTGGTGGTGGTGTGAACCTGGTATGGTGAGGACCATGATGCTGGTGGTATGGACCTGGTATGGTGAGGACCGTGATGCTGGTGGTGGTGTGGACCTGGTATGGTGAGGACCATAATGCTGGTGTTGTGGACCTTGTATGGTGAGGACCATAATGCTGGTGGTATGGATCTTGTATGGTGATGATCGTGATGCTGGTGGTGAGGACTTGGTATGGTGAGGAACATGATGCTGGTGATGTGGACCTGGTATGGTGAGGACCATGATGCAGGTGGTGTGGATCTTGTATGGTGAGGACCACGATGCTGGTAGTGGTGGGGACCTGGTATGGTGAGGACCGTGATGCTAATGGTGAGGACCTGTTATGGTAAGGACCATGATGCTGGTGGTGTGGACCTGGTATGGTGAGGACCATGATGCTGATGGTGGTGTGGACCTGGTATGGTGAGGACCATGATGCTGGTGGTGTGGACCGGGTATGGTGAGGATCATGATGCTGGTGGTTGTGTGGACCTGGTATGGTGAAGACCGTGATGCTGGTGGTGTGGACCTGGTTTGGTGAGGACCGTGAGGCTGGTGGTGTTGACCTGGTATGGTGTGGACCGTGATGCTGGTGGTGTGGACCTGGTATGGTGAGGACCGTAATGCTGGTAGTGTGGACCTGGTATGGTGAGGACCGTGATGCTGGTGGTGTGAACCTGGTATGCTGAGGATCATGATGCTGGTGGTGTAGACCTGATTTAATGAGGACCAGGACCATGATGCTGGTGGTGTGGTCCTGGTATGGTGAGGACCATGATGCTGCTGGTGGTGTGAACCTGGTATGGTGAGGACCATGATGCTGGTGGTGTGGACCTGGTATGGTGAGAACCATGATGCTGGTGGTGGTGTGGACCTGGTATGGTGAGGACCATGATCCTGGTGGTGTGGACCTGGTATGGTGAGGACCATGGTGCTGGTGGTGTGGACGTGGTATGGTGAGGACCATGATGCTGGTGGTGTGGACCTGGTATGGTGAGGACCATGATGCTGGTGGTGTGGTCCTGGTATGGTGAGGACCATGATGCTGCTGGTGGTGTGAACCTGGTATGGTGAGGACCATGATGCTGGTGGTGTGGACCTGGTATGGTGAGAACCATGATGCTGGTGGTGGTGTGGACCTGGTATGGTGAGGACCATGATCCTGGTGGTGTGGACCTGGTATGGTGAGGACCATGGTGCTGGTGGTGTGGACGTGGTATGGTGAGGACCATGATGCTGGTGGTGTGGACCTGGTATGGTGAGGACCATGATGCTGGTGGTGTGGACCTGGTATGGTGAGGACCATGATGCTGGTGGTGTGGACCTGGTATGGTGAGGACCATGATGCTGGTGGTGTGGACCTGGTATGGTGAGGACCATGGTACTGGTGGTGGCGTGGACCTGGTATGGTGAGGACCGTGATGCTGGTGGTGTGGACCTGGTATGGTGAGAACCATGATGCTGGTGGTGTGGACCTGGTATGGCGAGGACCATGATGCTGGTGGTGTGGACCTGGTATGGTGAGGACCGTGATGCTGGTGGTATGGACCTGGTATGGTGAGGACCGTGATGCTGGTGGTATGGACCTGGTAGGGTGAAGACCATGATGCTGGTGGTGTG